>NC_137003.1:48807520-48812520 GCF_032717465.1 Coenobita brevimanus
GGAGATTGTAAAAGTAGCAAGTGATAGGTGAGGGTGGTGGGTAGGGGTAAAAGGAAGGGTGAGAGCTAGGGGCGATGTGAGAGTTTGGGACTGTAAGGGGATGGGGGATTGAAGGAGGTGGATAGGAGGAGAAAGGGATATGAGGGGAGGGGGTCAAAGGTGTGGGGTAATGCCGTAAAGGTGAGGGCAACAGAGGAGGAGAAGAAATGGGTGAGTGAGAGTTTGTTGTTAAGGGGGGTGCGGGCTCATGGAAGAGGAGGAACAGGGGAAGAGGGGGGAGGGGAACAGAAATTATGAATGACAGTAAAAACCAGATGACAAGGGAATGGGAGGTAGAATGGAAGGGATGTGAAGGACAGAAGGAATGAAGAAAACAAGAACAGGATCCAATAGAACATGCAGTTCAATATAACACATTTCCAGAGGAAGAACATTAAAATTACACTAGTGGTTACAAAATTATTGGTAAACATTTCTAGTCGAATAAGGCAAAATATTGTTTCTTTACTGAGGTTGTAAGCATACTAGAACAAACTGCCTATAAATGTGGCAAACCTTAATAAAGCAGCAACATTAAAGGCGCCTGGATAAGTAACTAGCTTCTAAACCCCAGTCAAATACGTAAACGGCACAACAATACAAACATCTATTTTTCTCATCCAGATTACGGAAAACACAAGAAAGCAGCGACAATAAACAATTAATGCTGATTTTTCCTTACTGCAGGATAGTTTTCCATTCATTCATTCCGTGTCACTTTTCCCTGCCGGTTTTAACTGGATGGACGGATGCGTGGGTGGGAACCTTCCTGCTTTGCTATCTTTAATCTTCATTAAGTACCGCACCACAGTCTTCCCTTAACAAACAGCCTCGGAATGGACCATTATGTTTGACGCTGTTTGCTTTCCTTTGTACTCCTTTGAAAACAATAGGTATACGATGGTCGGGGCTGGGGTGGAGGGAGGGGGACACATGAAGACAGGAGGGAGGGACGGGAAAGGGAATGGGCGGAGAGAGGAAGAGGAAGGGGGTGGAAGAGAGTAACGGGAAGGAGTAAGGGAAGGTGCTAACGGTGACAGTAGGGGAAGGTAAGAGGAAGGTAAAAGACGGTAAACGGTGATTAAACAAAGGTAAGAGGTCCATTAAGAGAAAGTAAAGGTGCAGTAAACCCTTTGAGCCAGACTGGTACTTACTAAACTAATGAATATAATAAACCACAATACAACAAAAGAAATCCCCTCGCCGAAATACCTACCCCCTTCAGTTCGGGGGGGGGGGGGGAAAGGGGGGGGATACCGTAATAACTAATAGGTCAGGCTGGTCCATATTAAGTACATCTGCCCAAGAGTATGACTACACTAGAAGAATGTTGATGATGTCTCTCCTAACCGGACCTTGAGTTATTGCATATTACAGACGTCCTCGGTCTGAAGGGCTTAATTAAGAGGGTAAGGGGTAGACTAATTAAGATAAGAATAGGCTGTTCTGTGCAGGTGTGGGCGGGTGGAGGTGAAGTGAAGAGGGAGGTGAAGTGGGGAATAGGGGAGGGTGGAATGACGTGGGGTTACGGGAGGATGAAGTGAAGTGGCGGGTAGGGGAGGTTGGGGGTTGGAATGAAGTGGGAGGTAAGGGAGTGTGTGTGACGGGGGTAATAACACGGTGATTACGACTGAATTGCTCTGTTTGTGGAGGGGAGCGGGAAGGGGGGAGGGGAGGGAAGACGAGGTGAAGAAGGACGAAGAGAGGGAGAGAGGGAGAAGTGGAGAAGTGAGGGGATGATAGTGGGAAAATGGGAAGAGGAAGACAAAAATCAAAACAACATGTGAGAAGGAGAGAAGGAAGATTAACTACGAGAAGCTGGAGAAGAGGACAGGAGGGGAATGGGTAAGAGAGTGGAAGAAGGAAGAGGACTAGGGAGAGAACAGGGAAGAATGAGGGGAGAGAAATATGATAAGAGGGGATAAGAGAAGAAACTGGTAGGAAACGGGGAAATGAGAGGTGTGATGGGGGGAGACAAGACGAAGGGAAAAGAAATAGGAAAGGGAAGTGAGAAGAGACGGGGAATGGAAGGAAAGGGAATGAGGGAGGTAGAGGGAAGAGGTAAAAGGGGAGAAGGGAAAGAAAAGAGAGAAGGAAAGAGGAGAAAGGAGGGGAGTGAGGTAAAAGGTGAAAGGGGAGAGAGAGGAAAGAAAAGGGAAGGGGGTGCAGAGAGAGAGAGAGAGAGAGAGAGAGAGAGAGAGAGAGAGAGAGAGAGAGAGAGAGAGGTATCTATAAGAGGAAGGGGAAGGCTGAAAGGGAAGGTAAAATATAGGACCGATAAAGGGGACCAAGTGAAGAGGCTGATCACTTAACCCCTTCACCACCAGGATGTACAGGCTGGTGCACACATAACACTTAACCCCTTCACCACCACGATGTACACGCTGCTCAACATATAACATCACCCTTCCACTCCCACAGGCGATGTCTTGTGTGCCGCGGGGACGGCTCAGGCAGCGTTATCAATGCCTAACCTAGCATCACTGAGTCATCTCCTACTCCCACTGTCTCATCCACGCCCACACCAGCAGACTGAGCCGTCCTCCCAAGACAAAGGACAGCACGAGTGTTTGGTATCTCCATTCAGCTCAGGAGAGACGTTGTGGGATGGCGGGCTTCGATACAACACTCATTAACCCCTTCAATACAAGGTTTTCAAAAGATGAATGAAAAAGAAAAGAAAGACAATGATGGCGTTAAAGGCAAGACTGGAATAGAGAGAAAAAAAAAATACCGAGGTATGTGATAAAGGTAACAACGAAGAAACTGAGAGAATGACTGGGAGATGGACAGAATTGGAGAGAGAGAGAGAGAGAGAGAGAGAAGGTAAAGTATTGGTGTTGTCTATAGCAGCAAAGAGAAGGGCTGAAAGGGTGGGTGAAAGACAGCAGTAATAAACAGCACCAACGGTAACGGCTGGACACTCTTAACAAATCACACCAAGGATATATATTTTCTCTGTTATTTTTGGTACACCAGTCAATTTTACTCCCATCCAGACAAAAGATGAGGGATTAGAGAAACCTCCAATAATCCCTTCACTATTTGGGTGCTTCACTAGGGGTATTCCCTCATCACACAAAGATATCGACGGGAAGCAGCAGGAATAAAATGTAAACTACCAAAAGTACTAAATTTGGAGAGCAGAGACGTCGCGCCCGAACGCTGACCTTTACCTATGACCTTGACCTTCGATCGACCTGCACCAAAATTGAATCACTTCTTGACATCCCCACGCACACCTTAGGCGCGAACTTTGATGGAAACTGAATCAGGCATTTTTGAGATAACGCCGCACCCATGAAATCTGACCTTGTCCCTTTTAAAAGACTGGCACCACGACCTAATCACTTGTCCCCACCCCACACACGATATACAGGTTAGGTTAGGGTAGGTGCCAATTTTCAACCAAGCATTCATGACTTATTTTGTCAACACAGATACTGGTACATATACATACTCGTACAGAAGTAGATACATCACTAAAAACCAACTCCATAACAACAGCCACATCAGCCACGTCGCTCATTACGTCACCACAGGGAACTCGCTGATCCCTGCACCCCTCGAGGACGCGTTTTTTTGTTATATTCTTGCTACCACCTAACAGCTTTTTTCCATAGCTTTCGCGACTCTTGGCAGTGCAGCAGCTTAACTGTTTGTAGCAGTTTCACAGGAAAAAGTGTCCTTCCTAAGCTGAACAAAATCGTCTGAAGGAAGAAAGAAGGGAACAGAACAGACGTCATCGCAGTGAAGAGGTGAAAAGGAATGGAAATGAATAAGTGAAATGGGGTGGAAAGGGAAGGAAACCAGAACGCAGAGAGAGAGAGAGAGAGAGAGAGAGAGGGAGAGAGGGGGGGGGAGAAAATGAAACTAGTCAGGACTCCGGCAATAAATCTAGAGAAGGGAAAGGGAAGAATGGAAGAGAAAAAAAATGGAAAGAAAAAAAGAGGAGGAGAAAGGAAAGGCAAAAAAAGAAGGGAACAGTAAGAAAAAGAGTAAGAAAGGGGAAGTGAGAAGCAGAAACGAGAAGGGGGAAAATAAAACACAGAAAATAAGACAAATGTGAGAAGAGTGAATGGGAAAGAAAATGAGACAGGAGTAAGAAAGAAAAAAGTACTGAGAGTCAGGGAGGAGAAAACAAAAGATAGGAATAGGAACAATAAAAGAACACGACAGAGATGAAAGAGTGAGAGGAAAGAGCGAGAGAAGAGAGAAAGGGAGAGTTACTGAGGAAAACAAAAGGAGATTTACAGGAGGAAGTGATAAGGGAATGGATTAAAGGAGAAAAAGTGAAGATAAGGTGGGTGGGTGAGAGAGAGAGAGAGAGAGAGAGAGAGAATGGGGGGACTGGAGATAGTAAGACCGAAAGTGAAAGTTTGTGAGTTGTAATTTATTTTTTCATTTCCCTTTATCTTATTTTATTTTCTTGAAGGAAGAAGGTCATCAGTGAGGCTATACTCGTCAGGTGCCACCATATGAGGCAGGCTGCAGGCTCAACAGGCTTGGTGGGCCGCATTGCACAGTTAATTTGTACCTTTCAGGCCACGACCACTTATTTGCTTAATCTCTGAATCCCCAGAGTAGTTTAATCACCTGCCTCTTCTTGTGTAAGGAATTAAATAAGTCCAGCCTGTGATGTTCAAAGGGTCACTCGTCCCTCGTGCTTACTCGTCTAGCAAACACTTTAAAATCCATATATATAAAAGAGTCGCTTTGTTTGTTTGTTTGTCCTTTAATCACGCCCATATCAAGGGCCAGAGACCCCCAGACCCATATATATTCTGAATCAGGGTTACCCGAATATGGTTTTATGGGGTCAAAATTCCGACTAGGGTCATTTGACATCACCGGAGGTGTGTTCACCTTTCTGGCCCGGCCAACGCCGGATACCCCTGAAGCCCAATTTTTGGCATGGAAACTCACATGACCTCCAGTTGGGACACAGACTATATGAGGTT
>NC_137003.1:48817520-49047520 GCF_032717465.1 Coenobita brevimanus
AGGACAGGACACCCCTTCAGGGACTATGAGGTCTGGCTATAAATATGGACAGACACGGACAGATGGATATATAGATAAACAGACAGATAGATAAAAGGCATAGAGTGGACAGGTAGGTAAACAGAATAAACAACCAGGTGCTTGTGGAACGTAGTGTACATTAGGTGATAGGGAAGAGAATATAGTGTACTGCCTCACTGGAAGACAGGCATAAAATTACAAGGGAATAATAACAGTAATTATATTACAAGCAGAGCGCTCCTGTGCCTCCCAAAGCATTCATTACCTGCCTGCTGTAGTTATGGAGTAATGACATTCCATGTGAAATGTAATGGTAACAAAAACAAAAACAAAACAACAACAATAATAATAATAATAATAATAAATAAAACGGGCAAACAAGCATACATTAACTAATCTGAGAGGATACACTGGGAGGTGTGTGTGTGTGTGTGTGTGTGTGTGTGTGTGTGTGTGTGTGTGTGATATGAATAATAAATAACACAGCATCAACTCAAGGCTAATTAAACATAACCCAATTTAAAAACACTTCTAAGATGTGCCAGAGAATACCTGAGATGGAGAAGTTAGTCTCTCTCTCTCTCTCTCTCTCTCTCAAGGGTAACTTCACTAACCCGGTTCATTACAACTTGGTCACATTCGTCCTGGTGGGGGAGAGAGAGAGAGAGAGAGAGAGAGAGAGAGAGAGAGAGAGAGAGAGAGAGACAGACAGACAGACAGACAGACAGACAGAAGGAAGATGGCGCAAAAGTAGAGATATCAAACAAACAAAAAATGATTTAAGAGAGAAAGAAAGAAAGACGACCTAAAGAACTTCGATCATTTGGTATAAAGACAAGAAATATAATGTTAGAAGAGGGTGAAACAAAAATATAACACTGCAAAAGAGAAAAAAAGGCGATAACACCCAAAGAGAACGACAATGAAAACAAACATGAAGAATTATATTAACACATACAAAACACGGGAGACAACGTTAGGAGAAAAAAATCCTACATTACTCAACGAGAAATGACAAAAAAACAATAAAGCTAATAAAAACATAAGAACATGAAAGGAGAAACTCAATGAAGAAAGCAAAACAATCCAAAACACTGAAGACGAAAGACCCAATACATTAGGAGAGGAAAACAATGAATGAAACAAAACGAAGCATAAAGGGAAAGACAAAGGAATAAAGACAACCAGAACACAAACCTATGGCAAGAGAAACACATAATGAAGACAAAAGAACCCCAAACACTGAAGACAAGAAGACCATAAAACACACAAAACTAGACACAATGAAAGCTAAACAAGACAATAAAAACAAACACAAGAAAGGCGAAAAACACATGGACAAAACTCAGAGCAATGAAGGCGAAGACAATTAATAAAACAAACATACCGGTAAGAAAAAGTAATACAAACAAAAACATACAGAAAGAGAAAGAAACAATGAAGAAGACAAAATAATGATGAAAGAAAGGGAATAAAAACACACTGAGAACGACAGCAAAATTCCGAGAACTTGAGAGAACACGGTGTTGAAATCAGGCAGTAATTACACACACTTAAACACACACACACACACACACACACACACACACACACACACACACACACACACACACACACACACCAAGTTCAAGAATTATATATATAAATCCAGAACATTGGTAAATACAGACATATGAGAGAGAGAGAGAGAGAGAGAGAGAGAGATAAGAGAAGGCAGTATAAGTAAGTGGGTGGGGCGGGGTTAATGAGTGATTATTGGTAAAACGAGGCAATTAAGTAGTTGGATCAGTAACGCAGGATATTTATTAAAGACAGACATATATTCATGCACCATACATGCACATAAACATAAGGATGCCGGTAGCTAAACACACACACACACACACACACACACACACACACACACACACACACACATTCATAAGGACACATAATAATACCGAGTTACTTGAGAGGAGCATATGGTGTTGCATATGGAGACAAACAGATAAGAGGAAGTGAAGGAGCGTTTTGGATGTGAGGGAAACAGCTAAGAGAAAGACTGAGAATTTTCGGTCATGTGGAGAGGATGGCCAATAAGAGAATGAACAGACGAGAGTACAGTACGCCAGTGAGGTGGAGGTGGAGGGAAAAGACAGGGGACCACGGATGAGATGGAGGGATGGAGTGGAGAGATATACGAGTATGAGAGGGAGGTGTGTCTTGGAGGGAAAGCACTCAAATGACGGAGGACAGGGCGACATGGAAGCGTATCGATTGTGGCCAGGTATTACAGGATTTCAATGTCTAGATAAAGATAGACAGATAGAGTGCTTTCCTCTCTAACTAACATATTACACAAGTAGCCTACATACTTGTCTGTGCGAAAAAAATATATATATTGACCACAGTTACACCAAGATAGTGGCCTTGCTAGTACAGTACATGGTTTTAGATTATTAAAATTAAGAGAGGAAGGTGGTGAATCGTGTGAGAGGGAGTCGTTACTTTATAGGGTAAAAAAACGCCGAAGTCCATTGATCGAAAACACCTCTTATATAAGTTTGCAAAAGGAAATAAAATAAAAAGGTGAATTAATGTTACTTAAATGTAGTTTTATACTTACAGCTTTGGTAGTACTACAGGAGAACACAACTTACCTGCAAAAGAATAATAAGTAATTAGTAAAAAATATATCGGCAGTTATTAATATTCTCAACATTAACAACAACAACAACAACAACAACAACAATAATAATAATAATAATAATAATAATAATAGTTTAGATGGTGGATTGATGGATGGATAAATAATAATAATAAACTGGTAATGACAACAAACACAAATATACTAAAACTAATAACAAAAATGCTAGGTTATGTTTACCTGAAAATTTTACAGAACGGTATATGTATAGGCCTATATATTACCATACATTACATAAACTGTATAAGAACTGTACACAGAATCCATGGTCACACACAAACACAAACACACACACACACACACACACACACACACACACACACACACACGATAAGACACTAATGAGGTCAATAATCTCTGCACAAGCACCTCCAGTTTATTCCAGCACACAGACGTGGCTAATTAAAAGGCAATGAAAGCACAGGTAAACACCGCACACACCTTCCCTAATTAACTTTCTCTTTCTTGCGTCTTCTTTACATACATTTAGAACAGTTGTTTTGTTGAGGAGATAAAACAGTTTCGGCCCGACCTGAACCCTCTTCAGCTAACACCAAGCAATGTTATTTAGCTGCGAGTGAGTTGTTGGAGTTAATACTGTCGCCGTTAACAGGGGGACAACTCTACTGTTACCGGTATATAATCAACCAACGACAGACGATTTTCCTGTGCGGAGTGAGTCATGGCAGGCTGAGCTAAAAGGTAATCTGAACTCAAGTTACAGTATTTATACATGAGTTCCCTCGTAAAGAAATAAAATAAAATACAAACCCATTCACAAAATAAACCTAACCTTTACAGTCTCATCAGGTCTTTTGGTGATTTATTCTTGCTGCTAACAGGCGATTTTATTCAGCGTGGGAAAGTTGTTGTTATTATTACTACGATGATGATGATGATGATGATGATGATGATTATTAATATTAGTTATTATTATTATTATTATTATTATTACTACTACTACTACTACTATTATTATTATTATTATCATTATTATTATTTTTATTACCATGTAATACGTATGGGAAGATGAGCATGTGAATATGAATCTACAAGTAGGCTACAATAAGTGAAAATGAATGCAATGAATAGAGCACGTGAAAATGAGGGGACAAGTGCGTGGAAATGAGAATACGTATGTGATAATGAGAGCATGACTGAAAGCTGAAAATGTGAAGAACCGGTGTGTGTAAATGAGTGTGTCGGAAAAAAAATGATCGTGTAAAAGATGAGTAGGCTATGTGTGCGTACGTGTGTGGCCGGAGGTGAGGTGAGTAATGAGGGGATAGCACAAGAGGAGAGAACTGAGGTGAGGGGTCAGGGTGAGTATAAGGGTGAAGGTCAGGGTGGAGAGGTTAGGGTGGAGGTAAGGGACGATGAGGGGTGCTGGGTAAGGGGAGAAGGATGTGGGGTGAGGGATGTCGGCTGTGTGGTGAAGGGAGAGGTGTAGGGTGAGGAGTGTGGGGTTTGGGTTGAGAGGTGAGGGGTGCGGGGCGAAGTGAGGGGTGTGGGGTGAAGGGTGTGGAGTAAGGGGTGTGGAGTGAGGGGCTAGGGGTGAGGGGTGTGGAGTGAGAGGTTAGGGGTGAGGAGTGTAGAGTGAGGGGTGTGGGGTGAGGGGTGTGAAGTGAGGGTGTAGAGTGAGGGGTTAGGGGTGAGGGGTGAGGGGTTAGGGGTGTGGGGTGAGGAGTGTGGATCTAGGGTGCGTGAGAGGTGAGGGTGAGGGGTGAGGGGTGTGGGGTGGCAGCCAGCAGGTCAGGTGTGGCGCCAGTAGTAGTGACGAAGGTGAGGCCGTATTGATCTGCATACCACAACCACCACACTACTGCCACTACCATCACTACCACTACTACCACTACCTTCACTGCTGCCACTACTATCATCAGTACTACCACAACCACTACCATTACTACTACTGCTATTACTGATACCACAACCACCACGCACATACCATCATTGCCCCCACTGCCACCATCATCACTACTTCCACTGTCATCTATACTACTACTATTACTACTACCATCACAATCACCATTACTGCACTACTCCAACCACCACACTCAAACACCAGTCACCACTACTTGCACTATCACAACCATTACCACCTCTGCTACCAAAACCATCACACTACCACCACTATCATCACTACTTAAATTACCACTACCACACCACTATCAGCACCGCTACTACCACGACCACCACACGCATCACCATCATCAATACGAGTGCTATCACCAATGCCACCACAATTACGGTAATACAAAAACTACCGTACATGTACACCACAAACGCCACTAACACCACAAGCACCACCAACAACACAAGCACCACCATTACCACAAACGCCACTAACACCACCATCACCACCAACACTACTATTACCACGAAAACTATCACCAATACCTCCAGAATCACTACTACAGTAATTGCTACCACTACTACTACTATTATTATTACCACCACTACAACCGGTAGCTATTACTATCATTACCGCTAGACACCACCACCACCACCACTACTACTACTACAGCTCCCAAGCCTGTTTTTACAAGCAGCACCCCAACCACAGCTACCACCACCACTACCGCTATCATAACCACCAGTACTATTAAAACTACCCTTGCTACCACACTTTACACGCTCGCCACTACTGTCATATCTAACCAGCGACTACCACACAGAACACTACTAACAGTACAGGTAAATAAGGGTACCAAACCTCATTACAGCCACCAACCATTACATCAACAACCAACACAGTTATTTCCACCCTAACCATCACAAACCGAACTACAAAGCACCCAAACACCGCACACTTCCACCAACACCAATCAAACGTATGGTTTATGCTGTACTTCCTCTTTCCTGCCACACCAATACTCTTACGGCTTCATGTAGTCAATTAATCCAACCATCTTATTATGCCCTGGTACACAATCTGACAGTGCAATACCTCCGCCAAGGTCAATTAAATTTATGGTTTATTCTTGCATACAGATCCGGATCCATCTAAAACTCTAATAAACTCTTCCTTGACCCACTGCCCGCCAATCCACCATATTTCATTAAAATCAGACGACAACTTATTGATAAATCTCGTACACAAAACAAAAAAATGCACACACACACACACACACACACACACACACACACACACACACACACACACACACACACACACACATTGGTGAATAAATAACCTCCATCCATCTTCGTTGGCGGAAAAAATAAAATTACAAACAAAATCCTCAGAAATCATAGTACAACACCACCACGGTAATCACGATACCTATTCACCTACCATTATTACTACAACTATTCCCGCTTCTTGGTTCCCTGCTCGCCTAGCCCAAGGTCTAATGCTCGTAAGCCCTTGGTCTATCCTACCACAACAACCACCACTGCCACCGACGTCCATAGCCTTCACTACATCATCTTAAATAACCACAACTACTTCAACATGTACAATCAGAATACGAGCACGTCCACCACTACTACCACAACTACCAACACCACCGTTACCATGGCTACTACTGTTACAACAACCATTACCACCCCAATCACACACACACACACACACACACACACACACACACACACACACACACTAATCAAACTAGCAGGCAACACAACCACACAAATAACGCCCATACAAAATAACTCGACATACCTATAGTCTGTGTATGTGTAAAATGGGATGGTGTGACAATGGATAGAGTGGTGAGCTCTCTCTCTCTCTAATACTACTACTCCTACTATTATTATTACTACTGTTACTATCACTAACACAATTGCTAAAACTAACATCACCCCATCATCATCATCATCATCATCATCATCATCATCATCACACAATTACTCGCAACAACAACCAAGAAAACGATAATAACAACAGATAGCCGAACACTCAATTAAGCGGCTATTACTCGAGGAGGCTTGTTAATGACCCTGGCCTTGTGATGATTAATTACCGCTACAGGAGTCTAATTGGCCTCCGGTACACGGTAAGTCACGCACACCACTGGCTGGGCTTCGAATAGAGAGTGTGTGTGTGTGTGTGTGTGTGTGTGTGTGTGTGTGTGTGTGTGTGTGTGTGTGTGTGTGTGTGTGTGTGTGTGTGTGTGTGTGTGTGTGTGTGTGTGTGTGTGTGTGTGAGAGAGAGAGAGAGAGAGAGAGAGAGAGAGAGAGAGAGGCATAAACTTACTCGGTTTCAAAAGTTTCCTTCCCCAACCGGTTGAAATGTGGCCGTTTTGTCAGCCTGCTCTCATTGCCCCCCCTCCCCCTCATCCCTCTTACCCCCTCCCTCTCAACCCCTCACCCCCTGACTCTTCTCCCTCCTCTGACCTCCCCCTACCTCGCCCTCCCTCCTTCTCTTCACCCAAACTCACCGTCACTCTCATTCACCTTCACCCCGACCTTCCCTCACCCTTCTCACCCTCACCTTACCTTCCAGACCACACTCTCACTCTTCTCCCCCTCACCCCAGCTTACCTCTTTATACCCCCAATCCCCTTCCCCCCACTCTCTCTCTCTCACTCCCCACATCCCACTGTTCCCCTACCTACCGCTTTCTCACCTCTATGCCTTCCCCCTCATCCTTACCTCTACACCCCCAGCCTCACTCTTACCTTCATACCCTCCCTTACCCTCACCCCCTTCTTCCCAACTGTGCCTCCACCCAACCCTCCCCCACCTATCTCTGACCCCCTCCCCCTTCCTCGTAACTTTACCTCCCCATCCCAATCCTACCTTGTCCCTCACCTTCAAGACCCTGCTGACTCTCTCTCTCTCTCTCTCTCTCTTTCCACCCCATTCCCAACTTTGGCCACTAGTTCTCTCTCTGGCCACACCCTCTCTCTCTCTCTCTTCATTCTCTTACTTTTTCTCGCCTCTTCTCATGGCTTTTTTTTTTTTTAGCGACTATTTGAGTATTTACTCCAGTCCGTAATTTTCTCCATGTGCTTTTTGGTGCTCTCTCTCTCTCTCTCTCTCTCTCTCTCTCCTCCCACCATGTCTACACTCTCCCTGTATTGTTCTCGTAAAGCTCATTATTAACCACTTTACTTTCCATTTCTCTCCTTTTGTACGTTGACATTATAATGCTTTATCTTTGTTCTCTCTTTTCCTCTCTACTCCTTTTTTCTTCCTTGTCTTTCCCTACTTCCTTCCACTCTTCCTCGTTACTCTCCTCGTTTCTATTTCCTTTTCTTCATGCTCCATTTAGTCTCTCCCTAAAGTCTTCCACTCTTCTCCGTTGCTACCTCATTTCTTCAGCTCTACCTTTTCCCTTTAAGTACTCCCTTTCCCTATTCTTCCTTAGCATCCTTCTCTCTATTTCCTCTTCATCGTTTTTCTTACTATGCATCTCCCTCCTCTACGTCACTGCTCTTCTTCCTTTCTTTAACCTTCCTCTTCTCCTCCTCCCTTTCCTGTCCTTTCTTTCTTTTTCATCCACCCATTTTCTTTCCTCCCTCTTCTTTCTCTTCTCCGTCCTTTTCTCCTTCTTCCTCTCCTCCGTCACCAATCTCCTTCATATCTTGCACTCCCTCCCTCTTCCCCTCCTTCACGTTACTTCTACCCTAATATCCCCCTCGAAGCTTCCAAGATATATGTAAAATCTTCCAAGAATACGTAAAATCTTCCAAGAAATACGTAAAATCTTCTAAGGCATACGCAAAATCTTCCTCCCTTGAGCTTTAACCCCTTCCAGTCCACGAAATTTTTTATCTGTAATTTATTTTTGCCGCCTCCTGACGATTTTATTCACCTTGGGAAAATCGTCTTGCAATGGAGGGATTCATGACTGCTATATCCAACCTTCCCACTTTTAAAAAAAGGCTGAATAAAATCGTCTGGAGGAAGCAATACTAGAAAGACGTCATCGTAGTGAAGGGGTTGATTCCGTAAATGAGAAATATAAGCTGGAATACACAAGGATAAAGAAAGGAAAAAAGAATAAAAACACACAGGTGAAAATAAAAGAAGCAGAATGAAGAAAGACGATGCAGACAACACAAAAGCAAATACCGCTGGGAAGATGTTAGGAAAATTAGAGAGAGAGAGAGAGAGAGAGAGAGGAAATACAAAGAAGGTAAAATGGTAAGACTCAGAAATTACGTTAAGAAAGAAGACAAAAAAAAAGTAAGGGAACATACCAAAGACCACGGAGGAAACAGGGTGGCCGAAAGTGCCCCCAAGGCGACCCAACAGCGGGAAGACGGTTGTTGGGCAGGGAGGAGGATCGATAAGAGATTAGGGCGCCAGGCTCTGTGTCAATGCAGATTTTCGACTACTGATATAATTGGACCAACGCTCTATATATAAAACACCTCCTTCCACATGTATACAATTCTGATTTAACACAATACATTTTTCCTCTCTCTCTCTCTCTCTCTCTCTCTCTCTCACACACACACACACACACACACACACAGCCCACCGTCACCATCTCCCTCCTCCACCCCCCTTCCACCCCAGCTCGGCAAGAGAGGGTAAATTAGGAGCGGGTGAGTTTCCCTGGTAATTTAAGGGCCACTGATATATTCCGTGGGGCTTGTATCAGGCCGGCCTCGGGAGGGGGAGGGGGTGAAAAATGGGGCTCGTCCAAGAAGGCTTCCGGGAGTGGCTTGTACACACACACACACACACACACACACACACTTATAAGAACACGGACCGGTACACATAAGTCTGCACACAGTCGTCCTCAACCCCTTCACTGCGACTCCCTATTTCTCGCAGTAGCTACTCTTTCTACCTTCACACCGTTCTATCCAGCCTACGAGAGATTTTTCGAGAGGTGAAATATAACCTACAACCTTCACTACGTCTCTCATGCTGGGACAACTCTAGCATCTTACTCCATATAACACCAAACGACTTTCTTCAGCAGGGTGAGTCATAGGATGTTAAGTATTCGTATCATCAATACCAGAGGTCTTGCCTACTGTTAATACAACAGGCTGGAGAGGGAGTGAAAATACACAATAAATGTGTCCTCGGGCTGCAGGGGCTGTACATGTATACATACTGCATGCTTACTGTACATAAAGAACACCATTACTTATTCACGTACATATACAGAGATGCACACGCCTTCAAATATACGTACCGGTAGGCTAATATCAGGCACTCTGACATTCATAGGCCACACACACACACACACACACACACACACACACACACACACACACACACACACAAGTTCACAAGTATACGCAGCATAAACATGGGATGGTAAACAGCACATTACACAAACATAAGTACACACAGCAAGGCAAACATGAGGCAATACATACACACACAGTTTAACTTGGAAGGCTCACTATACACAGCTATGTAACTCTCTCTCTCTTTCTCTCTCTCTCCATTTCTAAATTATTACAAGTCTATTTCGATACGACAGTACAAAGTGTTTAATTTTTTCCAGGTGGCAATGTTTGCACCCGACAGAGAAGCTGAATTAATTTGTTTTAGTTTTGTGTTCTCTTTCACAAACATACAATTTCCTCCCCAGTCTCTAGGAAGAAGAAAAATAAAGTTTTTTTTTCCCCTTTCTCTTTCCATCACTTTATTTTATTTTATTTTTTGCCGGCTATTCTAGGGGAGAAAGTCGTAGCAAGAGGAGAGCTTTTCCTTTTCCATTCTCATCTCATGTACTCACAGGTTACAGTAGCTTTTCACTGTAATATTAATCTTTGCCTAGCATATACCCTCGCTATAGACCTGCAGACTTCTGTTATCTCTGTATATTTTATGCATTCCTCTTCTCTCATCTCGCCTCCTCTCCTCTTCATTTTCCCCATTACCCCTCTACTCTACCCTCTCCTTCCCGTTGTCACCTACACCCCACAACCCTTTCACTTCCCCCCCCCCCTGTCTCTTCCTACCTCTCCTTCCCCCTCCCATCCTCCCCTCCCCCGCCTCCAGGAACGGGGCGGGAGGGAGGCGGGGTGAGACAAGACGGCCGCAGGCGTGGGCGTAAGTTTAGGGTCATACAGATGTACCCACCCCACGTACTCCACCCTATCCTCCACCCAATCCGCGAACCCACTTCACCTTACACCTTCGCACTACCCTCAGTTCTCATCATTCCACCCTCCATCCCATTCCACAGCATCTTTTTCACTTCACCCTTCCACTCCACCTTCCACCTTCCTCTCCCCTTCTTTTCCTCTTCCACTCCACCCTCCATCTTCCTCTCCCCTTCCACTCCACCCTCCATCTTCCTTTCTCTTCCACCTCCACCCTCACCACACCTGACCACCTCCACTCCTCATATTAACTTCAAAGCCCTCACCACAACCAACTAAAGTCCAGGTACTGTTTAAGCTTTCACCTTTCACTATAACCAGCTTCTCTGTTGGACCACACGAGACAGCGTTCCAGTATCTGCGGAAATTGCCGTGTGAGGTAATGACACTATGGCCCATATTCTCGTCGGGTAAGGGGGCTCCCTAACACCTCTTCCTTAACGATGTATTTTCCAAACTACTCATTAATATTCCTTGGTCTACTTCTTATGTCCTTTCAATATCGACGTAGACTGCATGAATAACACACAAGAATATAGTAATGAAGCATAATCAGAAATAAATCGGTAAGGAAGAGGTGTTAGGGAGCTTCCTAACTGTACTAGAATACCGCCCTATAAGCACAGCAGATATAATAAAACAACTCCGGACATAATACTGAAGAAAATACCACAGAAACCAATATGTACAGATACGGTGTACAACAGGGATGGACAAAGCATGACGACCTGTACGCCACGCACTGCAGTTTTGGGATATTCTAGAGCTACACTATAACGAAAACATTTGTTGTGAACTTACAGTATATACTGAGCCTATATGGGTCTAATATTATATTTTTGGTGTATACATTTATGGCAGCGTAAAAGTTACCTGCAGAATTTATTCTAAGGTTGATTACTGTACTGCAACCTTTGTCAAGTGTGCCGATTAATTTATTTTTAAAATGCATCTTCAACTAGACTAAATAAAGAGTATAATTACGACGAGTAATCAAATTTCTTATAGAAAGTTTTGTAATCTGTGGCTGTACTAAATAAAGATCCACTATGAGTTTTGCCGTAACACTGTACACAACAACACCGAGGACTTTTTAATTATACATATGTAATTATACATAATCATATATATATATATATATATATATATATATATATCGGTATATATGTATAATAAAATGACAGAGAGAGAGAGAGAGAGAGAGAGCAGATAATCCGGTCAGATTTTAGAACAGCTAGGTACGAGTATAGTGGTGGGAGAACAACTACGTAAACCGTTGCTATCACACAAAACACACTTAAAAAGCCAGACCCCGCGGGCGGTTTGCGGGTCTGACTTTGCAAACCCGTGGTACAGAAAAAACAAACCTATAAAAACAAGTGTCAGTTACGCACATCGAAATAAATCTTATACAAATGAAGAATGAAAAGACAGTCTGGTAAAATAATGGCGTGTGACAAAAGCAAAGTCTAGTACAGTGAGGGTTTACTGACAAATCAGGTCAGTAAAATTTGTTACGGCTAGCAGGTAAGTGAAAACATTTAACTGCAGGTGAGGTGAGGTGAGGTGAGGCGAGGTAAGGTACGGTAAGGTGGTGGTGGTGGGCGGTGCCGGTGATAAAGTCGCCTTCCTTCCTCCCTCCCCTCCCTCCACCTCTCCCTCACCATCTTCTTTATTCTGTGTTTTCCTTCTATTTTCCCTACTGGTCCATACTCCCTAAGTTTCCTATCCTTCCACTTCCTGCTCCTTCATTTTCGTCTCCCTCTTTTCCCTCATATGTTTTCCTCCCGTACCCCCCTCCTATCCCTACAACCTCTCTCCCCTCCTTATCCTCCACTTTCCACCCCTTCTTTTTCCTCCCCTTTAACTTCTCTCCCTCTCTTCCTCTTCTCATGTTTTCCTTCCAGCCCGTCCATCATTCTTACTTCCTCCCCTCCTCTTCCTCCAATCCCATACATCCTACCTTTGCCATCCTTCTATTCCCAACCCTTTCACTTCCCTCCTCCTGTTCTTTCTCCCTCCTGCGTCCCTTTTCGTATATCCAACCCCTTTTTTCTTCTCAACTACTCTCTGTCCTCTCTGTCTTCCTCCCACCTTCTTCATGCAGCTCTCCTTTTTTCCTCTACTCCTCTCAATCATATTTCTTTGTCTTCCTCTCACCTTTCCCCTACTCTTCAATCTATATATTTACCCTTTCTTACCTTTCCTTCCCCCTCCCCCTTCACTCTGTCTCGCGTTTCCTCCCCTCTTTACCCCTTCCTCATCCACCTATCTCTCGTGCACCCTCCTCCATTCACGTCTTCTCTCCCCTATTCTTCCTCCCTCCCTCTGCTTTTCCCGAACTTCCCTTCCCTCGTCCTCTACTCTCCCTTCTGTCACCACACTCTCCTCCTTCCACTGTCCCTACACTCTCCTTCATCCACTGTCCCTACACTCTCCTTCATCCACTGTCCCTACACTCTCCTCCATCCACTTTTCTATTCAATCCCCCTCTTCCTTAACCTGTGCGTCCCTGCCTCCCTCCCTCCTTCGTGTAATCCTCCTTCAGTCTTCTCCCTTCTCTTCACTGCCCTTCCCACTGCTTCCTGTCCCTTCCTTTCCCTCCTCCCTTCTCCACCCTCTTTCCTACACCTCCCGCGCCTCCTACCACCTGTCTGCACCCCTTTCCCTCATTCCTCTTCCCTCTCTCCGTCCTCTCACCTTCCTTGTCCCCTCCCACCTTCGTACCCTTCCCTCAGTCCTCTCATTTATCTTTCCTCCATTCCTTCATACCATTTAGCCCCCTCCCCCCACCCCTCCTACATGTCCCCTATACCCCGGTTCATGTCCTTCAGTTGGTTCCACAATTATTCCTGTTTATTCAGCACCAGAAATGGGGACCTGGATATAACATCGACGGCTGCGGGTCGTATTCTAGGGGAAGACTAGAAGACATTCGTGTAGTCGGTAGGTACTGATATAAGACCCCCCCTCTCTCTCTCTCTCCCTCCAACATGTACCCTCTTCCACGCCTCCCTCCCGAACACACCCCACCTTCTGTCTCCTCAAGACAAATCACGATCAATAATCCCTTTACACGTCTGTGGTTCCAAATTAGTGAAGAATGAATAAAACCCTCTCCATCAGTCATGACATCACGTATTCCCTGTGGCTTTGGAGATTCCGTAACACCTTTTCCTTAGCGATATATTCTGCACATTGCACATCGGTATCATCTTTTATATTACTGATGCAAACTAAGTCGATTAATATATATATATATATATATATATATATATATATATATATATATATATATATATATATATATATATATATATATATATATATATATCAGTAAAATGTAAGTGAATGTCAGGGAGCAATACACAAAATAAATCGCTAGGGATGATGTGTTCTGAAGCTCTAGTGATACTCAGAATAAGTACAGTTTCAAGTCACAGTAAAGGATCTGGTGACCACAAGTGTACCGTCTCTGTACCCCGAGTCCCGCTGTACCTTCTCCCCTCCGTACCCTTTCTCAGCGTACCAACTTTTTCCCGCTTCTCCTTCATCCCTCCCTAATACTTTCTTCCCTACTTACTGTTTATCAATCTTTCTGTCCTACGTTTTCTCCCCTCCTTCTCTGACCCCATCTTTCTCCCCTCCTTCTCTGACCTAATCTTTCTCCCCTCTTTCTCTGACGCATTCTTTCTCCCTTCTTTCTCTGACCCATTTTTTCTCCCCTCTTTCTCTGACCAATTCTTCTTCCCTCTGTCTCACTTTTTTTTTTTTTGTCCCATTCTTTCTCCCCTCTTTCCATGGTCACCTCTGTTTTCATTCTTTCTTCCCTTTTTCTGTTCCACTCCTTTTCCCTTCTCGTTCTCCCTCATTCTCTGACACATTCTTTCTCCCCTCTTTCTCTGCTCCCTTCCATCTCCCTTCTTTATCCGTCTGTCTTAACATCCTCCCTCAAATCTCTATTATGTCCCCCTCTCTCTCTCTCTCTCTCTCTCTCTCTCTCTCTCCTTAGATTCTTTCCCTTATCACTTCTTGCTTTAAATCCCATTCTGTTTTCCTTCTACACAATTCTTTTTAAAATTATTTCACTGTCTCAAACTATCTCTTTCTCTTTAATCCCCGTCTGTCCCCCCCCCCACTCTCTCTACATTATCTCTTTCTCTTTAAGACCCCTGTCCTCCCCCCGCCACTTTCTCTCGTTACCCTTTCTCGCTCTTTCACTACGACCCTTACACTATCCCTCACTCCCACACCCCGTCTCTAATATTCACTACTCTCTCTCTCTCTCATCCTTCACCACAAAACAAAGGAGACACCGTACACCGCTAGACAAAGGAAAACAATGAAAGGGGTAACGCTACTAAAATCACAATACCTTCCCCCCTCCCCCTGCCAGTCGCACATCCTCTATCTTCTCTGCTGTTTCCCCGTCTTCCTTTCCATCTCCCCTCTCTTTGTCATCCCTGTCTTCCATTTCCTCTCCTTGTCTTCTCCCTTTCCCCCTACTTACCTTTTCCTTCCTCGTTTTCCATCCCTTCTCCAATCCCCTTCCCTGTCTTCCCCATCATCTCCTCTTCCTCTACTACCCTACTTCCCCTTTCCCAACCTCTCATCTTCCTCCTCCTACCCACTTCCACTACTAACCATCTCCCACCTCTCCGTCCCTATCCCTTCCCTTATGGGCGTCTTCCCCTTCTCCCACCCCTACCTTTCTCTAAGCTGCCCTTCTCCCCCTTCCCTTCCTCTCTTCTTCCAATCCCTTCCCCTTCAGTTCCTCGTGGCCACGTTTTCCCAGTCCAACCATCCTCATATACCCACCTCCCCATTCCGTTCCTTCCCTCCCCTGACTTTCCCCTCTCCTATTCCCTTCCCTTTCTTTCCATGGTCCCCCTTTCCCCCATTCCCTTCCCATTCTCCTTGCAATCCACAGCCTCGTCTCTTCCCTTCACCGTATCCACATTTTCCTTTCTCCTCATCCCCATAATCCCCCACCTCCCTTCTTCCCCCCTTCTACCCCTCTTCCTCCCATATTCCCCCACCTTTCTCCCTCCCCTGTCCTCCTCCAATGTCCATCCAAATACTCCCCCATCCCCCTATTCCCTCCTCCTTTGCTCCTTCCCCATATTCCTCAGTCCCTCTCCCTCCCTAACTCACCCCTCCGTCCCCACATCTCCCATCCCTCTCCCTCCCCTAGGCGCTACAGTAGAGGCTTCAGCAGGGACGACCCATTACCCGCTAAAGGAGAAGATGAAGAAGGCTTAGCAGGGGAAGTCAGCCCAAGCATTTTATGTCTATTTTAAAACGCCCGCCCACATCTGGCATTTTCCATATTTCCACTTTTCCAGGATATAATTACGGCGTTTTAAAGTATATTCTAAATACTTATTCATTTCTATACTCTAGATATTATTTATATCGGTACGTCTCTCTGGTTCACGATATATACGCTCCCAAGACGCCAAAATTTTCTCACTAAGAATTCGTTCAAGTAGCGGCGTCTGGCAACTACTTTATTTACATCGACAGGCGTATTATTTCGGCAGTCAATATCTTCGACGTAGTTTTCCACTTATCGTATTACTTCTTATCTACTCGGTGTGGAACTAATTTTAAATACACCATCACTCTGACCGCTGATGAATAATGGAGGTATATTATGAGGGAAACAAATAAAACAAGAGGCGCACATCCGACATCTGGCAACCGAGTCAAGTAACTTCTATTTTCTCGTTTTCTTAACAGTGCCCCAGGGTAAGGTGGCTTATTATTACGGTGAAACACAACATGCACACACACTCACGCCCACAATAACCTACACACACACACACACACACACACACACAGCCAATACATAACTAAATTATCAATATTTAGACACAATAAAGATGCATAAAACACACACACACACACACACACACACACACAGCCAATACATAACTAAATTATCAATATTTAGACACAATAAAGATGCATAAAACACACACACACACACACACACACACACACACACACACACACACAGCCAATACATAACTAAATTATCAATATTTAGACACAATAAAGATGCATAAAACACACACACACACACACACACACACACACACACACACACACACACACACACACACACACACACACACAAAATCTATACAACCAGCATTACTACACAATCTGCCACAATCCCCAGTACACTCACAAATACCCTCACTAACAATCTTACAAACCCTCACAATCACAACCACTGCCGATGCCTTATAAACAACCAAATCAACCACGAACAATGCCTCACAAGCAATCACAGGAGACAATCACTAACAAGGTCTCATCAGCACAATCACACGCCTTACATAATCATTAATAACGCCTCACAGTCTATCTTTTAACCATGCCTCACAATCACATAATACAATCACCACTTACAATCACTAACCATTCCTCACAATCACGGAACATCTAACAACGCCTCCACCACGATCACACGACACAATCACTAACAATACCTCATAAAGAAAATCACAGGGCCAAACAATCACTAACAAGGCCTTACAATCACCTTCTCGAGTCTCCTTAACAAACATCCACACAAACTCACACAATTCTGGCCTAGTTAAAAAGTTTCTGAGCTCCCTTGTACGTCTGTCTATCTATCTGTCTATCTCCTGCTAGTTATAAAGTTTCAGTCCCCATCTAGTCCCATCTGTCTCTCTGGCTGGGTGTAACTATTTATCTACCTTACTTATAGTTCAAAAGCTTATTCCCATTCAGTCCTGTCTATCTATCTATCTATCCATCCATCTATCTATCTACTTATCTTTCTACGGCTAAAAATTTCTCATTCCACTTGAGTTATATCACTACAGATTTACAGTACACTCAAGTCTCTCTCTCATCCTACATCACTCGTAATATCGATCACACACACACACACACACACACACACACACACACACACACATTTCATCACCAGCCTCCCACCTCTCTCTCTCTAAACTCTCGCTCACTTCCCACGCCTCTCATCATTCTCTCACACACTCCTCAATAATCCTCACTTCGCTCTCACATCACTCTCCTCCTCTCTCACACAACCTAACTTCACTCTGTCTCCCTTACATTCCTCTACTCCTTCACTCTTACATCACTCTCTACACTCTCAAACATTCCTCTCATCATTCTAAGTTAACCCACACAATCCTCCACTTCTCTCTTCACTCCCAAATGATTCTTTCCAAACTCTCTCACACTTTTCTGCTCATTACTTTACTCTCCCAAAATTTTCTCACTGGGTCCCTTAATTCCCGCTTCACTGGATTAAACACACACAAACATACACACACACACACACACACACACACACACACACACACACACACACACACACACACACACACACACACAATACATCTAACCCAATTTATCATTTCTATTAGTCCCACTCCATACCACATCATCACATCACGCCTCACCACATCACACCACACTGTACCAAACACACCACACCACTATCATCAACACACCCTCACCCTCTCATCATCTCACCCCCACTCCCCCACCTCCCACATAAACACAACACACCGTAAAAAGCAGTGGATAAACTTGGGTCTTCTGTGTGTGTGTGTGTGTGTGTGTGTGTGTGTGAGAGAGAGAGAGAGAGAGAGAGGGAGGTAACGCCCTGGAGCTTTTTTTTTTTTTTTTTTTTTTTTTTTTTTTTTACCAGTTAACAGATGGCCAGTCTAACTGTTTTCTTCATCGCCTTCCACTCCCTCCTCCCTCCCCCTCCCCATCATCTTTCCCTCCCCCTCCCCCTCCCCTCCCCATTATCTATCTTATTCACACACATTTTACCAGCTCTTCCCTCTTCATCTTCCTTCCTCTTCCTCCTCCTCCTCTTCCTCCCGGTCATTACCTCTGCCACCAAGAGGAGGCTTTACTTCATCCCTGTCCCGTTGTCTGTCCACTGCTGTTTACCTGTGTGTTTGTCCGCTGTCCATCTGTTTACAGTCTGTTTGTTGTCTCGGCTGTCTCTCTGTCAGTCTGTCCGGTGTCTGTCTATCTGTCTGTCTATCCGTCCGCTGTCTGTGTCTGTCTGTCTGTCCACTGTTTATATGTCCGTCTGTTCACCGTCTATCTCCCTATCTCATTTACGCAAAACTCCTTCCTCGTCTTCATAGCTCCAAATTTCCTTATCTCTATACACTGTAATTTCCTTCTCGTCTTTTTAGTTACTTGCCCTAATCTCCCCCTCCCTTAACTAAATAATCCTAATATCCTTAATCACCCCAATATCCTCCCTCCATTATCACATCTACTTTCACCTACTTATCCAAACACCTAAATATCCTTTACCCGAATTACCTCTCTCTCTCTCTCTCTCTCTCTCTAAATCCATGACAACGAAAAGGTTAACAAAAACATATAATCCCCTGACAGATGAATAAAATCGTCCGCTCTTACCACCAAAAAAATATAAGTAAATTGGCCCGTAAACTGCTGAATGAAACCGTCTGGTGATAGGCCGACTGAAAGACTAGAAGTGGGTGGTAAAGTGACACTGCCTCCTGATCTCCTCATCTCAACTCACCCTGATGTCCTTCCCTTAATTAACTCATTCTAATCTCACCGTCCACCACTCCACTCCCTCGCCTCTGAACTCTCTCTCTCTCTCTCTCTCTCTCTCTCTCTCTCTCTCTCTCTCTCTCTCTCTCTCTCTCTCTCTCTCTCATTGCTACTATTATTCTTACCCTCTCTCTCTGTCTGTCTCTCTCTCCTTCCCACACCCAATCAAGGCGCACAACCAATTAATCTTAAAATTAACTGCCGGCACACGCTCGTTCACTAACCCTTTCCAAGCCACAGTATTTTATTTATTCCATACCACACGATTTTAGTCACCCTTCATTACGACGCTATGGGCACACAGAATATATAACTCTTTCATTTCTACGGACGCATTCAACCTTGACATCTTATTCTTGCTGATGTCCAATAATTAAATAACGTCAAGGAAATAAATAACGTCAAAGAAATAAAGGAATAAACGCGCTTAATTTCGTTAAGTCTGGCACCAATTTATTTTCTTGCGTGAGAGGAAAAACTGAGAAATTCTGGCAGCCAAGGATTTTGTGACTTTACTGCATTTTTTGTCCGGCGTTCATGGTAAATATTGTAAAGTAATAGAGCAGAATCATGCACTGGTCTGATATACAACGGGAGAATGCAAGGAACAGTCTATTATGGAAGGGAGCGACGCAGGCAGGCAGGCAGGTATGCAGGTAGGCATGTAGGTATGAAGACAAAGATGGGATGGCAGGCAGAGAATGAGAGCGTAAGAAGGAAGGAAATGGTGGGAGGGAGGAACAGCAAGAAGGAAGAGGAGAGAAAGGGCGAAGGAAGAAGAGAGAGGGGGTAGGAGAAAAGTGGAAACAGAAGGAGGGAAGAGGGGAGGAGAGTGGGATGATGGAAAAGGCTGGCAGAAAAATTATGCACATTTCCTTAACGTTAGGGAATTTACGAAGAAATTAATGCAAAGTAGACTGATCCACTACAATGACGATGTATAATATCGCTGGATTAGAAAGACGCTTATAATAATGGGGTTAATGAAGGCTATATCTAACTCAATTAACTTTTCCCTCTTGCAACGATGCCCTTTTTACTCAAATCTGACCTAAAAACTGCCATCTCTTCATCCTTATTCATCAGTCGTAACAGCAGATTAACACTAGAAGGAAGCCAGTCACGAAGAAGTGCTAGGAGAAGGATGTAGAGCTGCAGCATTGTCTCATTCTGCCACTGAACAGCGTGAAACAGCTGCCAAAGGACAAATATGTGGATCAAGTTAAGGCAAAAGGACTACACCAGATGATCTTAGCTGTTTCTGAGCCCCCTGGAGGTAAAGGGGTCAGTGAAGGCTACAGTATATCTAACCCGTCCAGTTCAAAAGCCTCTCTTATGCAGAATGCAATCGCGTGACAGAAGCAACAATTTAAAAAAAAAAAATACAATAAAAGTCAACGTACTGAAACAGCTAATGAAATGCTCACACCAACGATGATGATTTTTTTTTTTTTTTCCCATATTCAGCTACAATTAAACACAAACTCCTTTACCCATTAGCATCAATACTGCACTGCACTTTTTGTTCTAGTCTTGCTGTCCCCAGATGACTTTTTTTTTCAACTTAGGAGAGATTTTTAGAACAGAGGGGAGGGGTGAAGGGGTTGGATACAGCCTTCATTAACCCTTTCACTACGAGGTTTTTCCATCGCTGAATAAAGTCGTCCGTAGACAGCAAGAATTAACTAACATGTCATCGTAGTGAAGGGGTAAATTAATAACGTACTGTCCTTTTTACTGGGTACATTTCCTGTTTCTTTTCTTAACTCATTTTCCTTTCCTTATTTTTTACACGTTCTCTGAGCTGCATCAGATTCATTTCCTCTTTAGTTATCTATTTTATGATTACAAATATTATTATTATTATTATTTTGCTCTCCTGGACTTTGGGTTTTTACTGCCTCACTACCCTCCCTTCACTTTTCTCTCTCTCCCTCTCTCTGACACACTGCCCCCGACGCAACTCAGCCTCCCGTTATTCCTCCTTTATACAGTGGAGAGAGAGAGAGAGAGAGAGAGAGAGAGAGAGAGGATGGATTAAACGATGAGGAAGTAAACACAAGAGAAGTGTTTATAAACAGTCCTTCCTGCTGACTAAAGTGACATGCGGGGAGAAACAAGGGCTCAAGTACAAGGACTGGCTTACTCACAATGCCAGTTCCTTTATAAAGCCTGGTTCTTCACTGTCAGGGGTTCTCTAAAGCTGGCTCTACACTCTGCTCACTTGAACCTGGCGTAAACTGAGGTACAACTAGGAATTAACGGTAGAATACGGCGCTTGTCATGAAGAAGTGCGATGGAAAGCCTGCAGGACCTTAGTATCGTTTTCGTTTGCTACGGTGTGTGTGTGTGTGTGTGTGTGTGTGTGTGTGTGTGTGTGTGTGTGTGTGTGTGTGTGTGTGTGTGTGTGTGTGTGTGTGTGTGTGTGTGTGTGTGTGTGTGTGTGTGTGTGTGTGTGTGTGTGTGTGTGTGTGTGTGTGTGTGTGTGTGTGTGTGTGTGTGTGTGTGTGTGTGTGTGTGTGTGTGTGTGTGTGTGCGCCCCATTTTGCCAACACTCAACGGCAATATCATCTCCTTCCCCACTATGATAT
Organism: Coenobita brevimanus; assembly: GCF_032717465.1. Taxonomy (NCBI): domain Eukaryota; kingdom Metazoa; phylum Arthropoda; class Malacostraca; order Decapoda; family Coenobitidae; genus Coenobita; species Coenobita brevimanus. The sequence goes on from NC_137003.1 coordinate 48,839,462, forward strand.
GGCCAGACGATTTTACCCAGCTTTGTGCTGATGTCACAGTGATGGAGTTAACCCTTCGCCTACAACCCGGGACAAGACTTATCAACACATCTTTAATCCCAGACGATTTTACATGTCAACGGGAACCTCTCCAAGTCTATCCTAATCTGAATAAATCATCTGCAGGTATCAGAAACTCATCTAAAAAGTCACTGCACCGACAGAGTTAACAGGACTAGGATTACTACTACTACTACAACCACTACTACTGCAACAACAATAGCAACTACTGCTACGGTACTATTACTACATCATCATCATCATCAGCTACTACTACCACCATCACTCCTACTAATAATAATGAAACCTGCCACTACTAAACCCATACCTGTGATGCAAGTACCGTCACTACAGTACATGTCTCACACCACCTCTAAACCCAAGCCCCCCACCACCACAACCACACCAATACCGTTCATGCCAACATCATCAGTCTCTCCACTCAAAGACCCCAATAAATACGTGTAAATCTGTGCTGGTTGTACGGTCTCTCGCCCTCACATTCCCCCACCACAACTACAACAATAACTGCAACTGCTGTGCAATTACTTTTTCTTTTTTAAATAAAGATACACGACCATCTATAACTGTGGTGTGGAGGGGGTTTGATTGCTATGATCACCATTACTACCCAACCAACAAAACCAACAACAACAACTACTACTATTACCGTACTATATTACACCTGCCACCACTACCACCACCACCACTATCCTAACCAACACAACGTCAACGACTACATATATAAAAGCAACACAGTCCACCTATCTCACCGCAATCCAGCCCTCTCCACCACTCCCCCTACCCAACGTGCCAAACCCACCCCACTCACTCCTCTCCATGAACACCTGTGGAGCAGCGCGGCCATCGCTCTCCCACACACCTTACCTGCAAAGAGAGAGAGAGGCTGTCACATGATAGGTTAATTAACGGTACAGGTGATAGCGGCAGCGGTGACACACATACACAGGCTGGGAAACGAAGAAGTGCGTGACAGCCTTACAAAAAGAAGGAAAAAAATAACATTCTTAATTTATATAATGTCTTTCAAAGCCTAGGGATCCGAGGCTAGGCTGCCGTAGTTCAGACCAATTAAACTATTATCATTATTATTCTCATACCAATAATTATTACATGTGAGACCCAATAATAATGGTGGCGGTGATGATGATAATTATGTGAGAGATGAAGGCAAGCTGGGGTACAAATACAACACATCCGCCACCTCTTACAATTATGCACAAAACAAAGCCTCCTCTTGTTGCCGGCTACAATATACGAGGCGAGAGGTGACTAGAATACAAACAATATCCTAAACGCCAAACACCTCTTTCGCTAAAACAATAAATAACTAAATAAATAAATAAATAAATAAATAAGTACATCTACCTGAGTTCCAAAGCATGATAAGTGGACAATTACTTTACACACACACACACACACACACACACACACACACACACACACACACACACACACACATTACACTACATACAAACTAAAAACTTACTACAAACACAAAAAAACACACCACAGTAACATTCCCAACACACAAGACACACATTACACCCAAAAATATAAACCAGACAAGTATACACTGCAAACACTGCAATATAATACACTGCAACACGTTATTAAGAAACACACTGCAATCACACCATTCCACACACTACACGTAGCAAATCGCACACACACATCCTACAAATAAAGACATACACACTACAAACACAAGAAAACCATATTACACACACACACACACACATACACCACTACACCCAATGACACCACTACATTCCCTACTACACAAAACTCTGAAGGTAATTTGCATGTAAATCGAGCTACAATCAACGCCTTCTCTACCATGACCTACACTGTGTTCTGTTCCTGATGCCACTGAACGATCTGATTCAGCTAAGGAGACAGACTTTTCCAAATGGAGGGGGTGAGGTGGCTATTGCTTTAAGCCTTTCAGTACGAGACATCCGCCTTTAACCCCTTCAGTGGTGCTGGGGACGGACGCCTTCATGTGGTGGCACTGATATAACCAGGCGGCTCCACTGCTTACTTATACGAACCTTAACGACTTCCCCATCCCCTGAAAGGTGGATGGTGGACTGCAGGAGATGGGGCAGCTTCAGCCTTCATTAACCCCTTCGATACGAGAGGTCTTCCTTGAATCCCTTTAGTCCGATGACGTACTTTCTATTCTGTTCTTGCCAACACCACGTGATTTTGTTAAACTATGTACAAAGGTTTTCTGAACTGGAGGTGTTGGATACAGCCTTCACTAACCCCTACCACAACTGGAGGTGTTGCATACAGCCTTCACTAACCCCTACCACAACTGGAGGTGTTGCATACAGCCTTCACTAACCCCTACCACAACTGGAGGTGTTGCATACAGCCTTCACTAACCCCTACCACAACTGGAGGTGTTGGATACAGCCTTCACTAACCCCTACCACAACTGGAGGTGTTGCATACAGCCTTCACTAACCCCTACCACAACTGGAGGTGTTGCATACAGCCTTCACTAACCCCTACCACAACTGGAGGTGTTGCATACAGCCTTCACTAACCCCTACCACAACTGGAGGTGTTGGATACAGCCTTCACTAACCCCTACCACAACTGGAGGTGTTGGATACAGCCTTCACTAACCCCTACCACAACCAAGGTCTGTCATCAGTTAAATACAACAGAGAAATGAAAATGTAAAGAATAATATGTCACTGATCTGAAGTGATGGGTACAAAACACGTGATGGTAGTGAAGGGGTGGTAAAATGGCAAGAACGATACAAAACACGTGATGGTAGTGAAGGGGTAGTGGGTGCTTTGTAATAATTCTTTGTATCACCGTCACCATCCCTCTCATCCCTGCCATGTAACAGTGTTTTGTACCCGGGTAAGAGAGGAGGAGGATGCACGTGGTTTTGTATGTATGTTTTTGTAGTTTTATGGAAGAGGTGCTGCACGTTTTGTAATAATCTGTACCCAAATCACCACTTTCACTGGCTGTTTTGTAGTGGGGAAAGAGGGGAGGTTATCTGTGTTGGTTTTGTACTCTGTAAGAGGAGATTTCCTAACACCTCTTCCTTAGCGATTTACTCTCCACATTAAACATCAATAATTTTGCTCTTGTCTGTTACGGACGAAAACCATGTCAATCTCAAAATGATGTAAGTAGTATACAAGGGAATGTTAGGGAGTAATACACAAAATAAATCGCTAGTATGGAGTTTCTAAGACATCTCCAGAGCCACTTGAAATACGACCCTTGATTTCAGCATTTCGTGACTTGGTAAAATGTAAGACTTGCCCATTAAGAAATAAATGGTAAAACGCTTTCAGCCCGACCTGGACCCCATTCAGAGTCTGAGTTACTGTATCTTCTAAATATACAACTTTGACGTGTGGGTGGTGGCAGGTAGCGGCGACCATTGTCCGCTCACTTGATGAACTGCTGCCTACTTCTTCCTTCACCTTTATCATTCTTTTTCTGTCTTTCCTCGTCTCTTCCTATTTCTCCCATCTTTCCTGACACTTTTTATTACTCTTCTTTCCTTTCAGGTGGTTTAACACTGAGTGACAAGCTAAATGGTTTCCTTTAAGCCAGGAAGCCATTTACAACGCAGGGTCGTAATTACATAACCAACTCATTTGTGTTCCCTAAATGTCAAAAATGGGTTGGCGGAAGGTTAGTGTCCCTCCTTTTAAAACCACGAACTCAAAGACAAACGGCCACTCCTTACGCTTCAGGGATTATGACGTCTGGCAATAGATAGATAGACAGATGGATTCATGTGTGGGTGTAATCCTTCTACTGCACTGGTGGACGTATTTTTTGTAATTTAAAGGACGGGATGTTCCAAGTTTTGAATATATTATTTTGTATCCTACTTACTACTAAGGTAAAAAAAATAAAAAGCTGCACCTCGTGATTACTGGCGTATAGATAGGTATTTACAGGTGTGTCTGTCCCTACTCAATAACGATCCCTCTTCCCACGACACAGCATCTTGACAAACTCTTGCACCTTACCTCTCCATCTCGTTCTAGATCTCCCTCTCCTCCTCCCACCCACCTCACCCTCATAATTATATTCCTCTATTCAAGCTCTCGATGATGATGATGATGATGTGGGAGGGGGTGAGGAAGAGGGCAGAATAAATACAGAGATGATAATGATGATGATGACGTGGGAGGGAATGTAGGAGTGGGCAGAAAAATAATAGAGATATTGATGATGATGATGATGATGATGATGATGATGATGTTGGACGAGGTGAAGGGAAGGGCACAATAATTATAAAGATGATGATGATGATGATGGTGATGACGAAGAGCGTGGGAGTAATGGGGCGAGAGGGTGTAGTAAATGATGAGTGAGTGATGGTGCTGGTAGTGGTGGTTGTGGACGTAATGGGGTGAGTGATGATGATGATGATGATGATAGTGATGACGTGATGTACAGTTCAGAGCACAGGTACCGTTACCCCTCCTGGCTCCATAACAAGGATATTCCTCCACAGCTTTCAGCATATCTGGAAATTCACACGAACTAAAAATACATAAATACACAAAAATCACTGGAGTTAAACTGCGAAGTACTTGGCAGGTATGGGAGTGACGACAATAATATCAAAATGCCATCTCAAAAATAAATAAATAAATAAATAAACAAATAAATGCCTGTCCTGAGTGATCCTTTCTACCAGTATCCTTGTACATGATATCCAGAATAACGAAAAATTCACCTAATGTAATTGTGAAGTATTTGAAATCTGTAAAAATAAAATAAACTGATACACAACATAAAGTGATAAATAAATGAATAATGAAAGAAGCTGATAAATAAACAAACTGCTTCACAACATATGCTCATGAACGCTGATATAAATGATGGTCCCGTGAGTGATGTGCCGCCACTGGTTTCGGTGTTACGTACGAGGTATTTCGCAGATAATTAAAAACGGAAGCAGAAACACCATTACTTGGCTTCAGCAACACGAGACGAGATATATACGAACGATAATTGAAATGGGGTACAATGCATACAGTATTGAAAAAAACTCATGCACCGTGACTCCAAATTTTGTGTGGAGAATATATAGGTATCGAAGTGGGACACGTCCACGCGCGCACACACACACACACACACACACACACACACACACACACACACACACACACACACACACACACACACACAGAATCCAGTATTTCAGAACTCCTCGTCCAGTATTTCAGAATGTATAACAACGCAGTGAGAGCAACTTTTTTTTTTTTTTCAGACTATGAAAAAGGAAACAAAAAAAATCGCCAAAATAAAGAGGCGGGAAACTCTTTTAATTAAATCAAACCAAAACTAGTCCCTCGTTCACAGCAATACAAAACCCACGAGAGAGAGAGAGAGAGAGAGACAGACAGACAGACAAAGAGAATTTATATGACTGGGTTGTGAGCTCACCGAGAGATTTATATTGTTGTCTACCTGTCTGTCAATCTAGTGGGCTATTTATCTACGTATCTATCTACGTGGCTATATATCTATCAACCTATCTAACTAATCAATCAGTCTGTCTAGCTGTATGTTTGTCTCTGTGTATTTGGGCATCCATCTGTCACTATTAGGCTATCGATCAGTAATATCATGTTATATATCTACCTACGATATTATTTAATCTTTCTCTATCTGTCTGTCTGTCTATCTATGTATTAGGTTATCTATCTGTCAATCTATTAGGCCATCTATCTTCCCATCCATCAACACATAAAACCAAAGAATAACGGGAATGAAAAACAAATATTCTGAATACTTACAAACAACCCCTTCCAGAAATTACAACATTCCCACCATTACTTCCTCCATAAACACAAAACTACCAATAGCGCTGCACTTTCTCTTTACAAAAACAAAAGCCGATTTACCTGACTGCTTTCTTGGAGGATATTAACAAGAGCCTATCAGCGTATTACCCAGAACAAGAGCTGGGTATTTACGAGAAGGATGTCCGTTTACCAATATACCTATCCCTGTGTCTGCCTGTCTGTGTGTGTCTATCTACCAGTCTCCGTCTATCTTTCTAAGCACCTCTCTCTCCGAGGCTATCTATCAATAATCCATCCATCTATCTATCATGTCTATATATCTATCTGGCGACGGTACACAAAACCAAGACGAACTACATTATGATCGAGGGAGCATATAAGCTTCTTACGAAAAAAGAGCTTACAGATATTACAGACTCTCTCTCTCTCTCTATCTATCTATCTATGTCTATTTATCTATCTATCAATCTATCTTCTTTCACTAAGCTCGTTGTAAAAGAACAAGTGATCATAGGATTTTAAAAAGTTAAATCGCTTTCTCCCTACTAATGAGAGAGAGAGAGAGAGAGAGAGAGAGAGAGAAAGTATTGCTGTTCTCTCTCCCGTCACCAACACCACCCCCCACATTTACTGTACACCAACTCTTGTCATTCTTTTTTTCCATTTTTAATACTTCTCCAATTTACAGCCATCGTTATTCAGTTATTCATATTTCAGTTCGTTTTACCTTCATTCCTTTTTTCTACAATTTAGTTTTTTCTCTTGCCTTTGGTGTTACCTTGTTTTATTACCATTTCTTTCAGCTTTTTATTCACTCTCTTTCAATTCATACCTGTCGCCATTCACAGTTCGCCAACAACTATTTATAAATTTCATCCTCACATCTCCAGACGATTATATTTAGCTTAATAGATTTTTTTTTTTTTTAATGGAGGGTTGGACACAGCTTTCAGTAACCCCTTCACCACGACAGGTCAGCCGTAAGATGAAAAATCCAACAATCGCGGTAACTCTAAGAATGACGCTCCTGAGGTCAAAGGGTTAATATTATCTTGTATGTAAGGTACCGTATGGTATGGTATGGTTTCTTACTATCCACATAAAGCTATTACTATGGTGCTGCAGGCGCGAATATACTGGTAGGGAAGTGGGCCCAGGGTCTCGCCTATCCCCACGAGAAGACAACGAACTAATATCTATCTATATATCTACAGCCGCACGTCTTAATCCCGTAAGAGGTGGCCACAAACAAATCGCCTCCACGTCGTCCTGTCCCTACCTATTTCGCCGCCCTCCCCCAACTGACACCCCCCTCTCTCATATACCTCTGTACTCCATCCCTCCCTCTCATCCTCAGTCTTTCCCTCCCTCTCATACATCATTCAGAATTATTAATATGAAGTATGCAGAAATAAACGACACTCCTTTCAATTTAACTTGGCCTAAAACTGCCACCACTCCATATTAGTCACGAGGAAGTGCTACGGAAAAGCTGTAGATCCGTCGCCTTGCCTTTTTCTGCCACTAATCGACGTGACGTAAGATGCAAAAGGACCAAAATCTGTGCCAAGTTTAGGTGAAAAGACTAAAGTAGAGATGAGGTGGTGGAGTGTGTTAACCCGAGGAGAATACCATACTCCCTATCCCTGGTCTGCTGGATATACTGCACTGGCCATTCTCACCTCACATATACCAAGCATATACGTGCAGCCAATATTCACCCGTATCTGGGCTTTCACACACACACACACACACACACACACACACACACACACACACACACACACACACACAGGACCTCTTTCAAATGACACCAGTTTGCATTCCCCCCCACCCTCTCTCTCTCTTCCTTCTTAATTTCTTCCTCTTTTTTCGTTCTTTCTCTGTTTCTCTTTTCTAACACATGCTAATTAGTTCTCTAATGCAATTTTCCCAGCCAGCAAGAACACCATATTTTACAGGAAATTTTGGCGTAAAACTCTTGCCCCACATTGCTTGTAAACTTCCCTGCTTGAGCACCAAAGCTCTCTCTCTCTCTCTCTCTCACCTCATCTCTTAATCCCGTTCCCAGCCTTATCAGCGACCTCTCACGGCCCCCATCACAATCACACCCTTATCTCACTGCCCACTTCTCGCCATTCTCTCTCTCTCTCTCTCTCTCTCCATTCCTCTGCGACTCTCCAAGCTCTCTCTCTACCCCTTCCACCATCTCACCTCTTCCACGACCTCTCCACTCCTTTCCAGTATTTCTCCACCTCTTCCAATATCTGTCCACCCCTTCCAATATCCACCTCTTTCACTGTCTCTTCATTTCTTCCATTATCTCTCCACCCGTTCCACCATCTCTTCACTCCTACTCTCTCTCTCTCCTCCTACTGTGTCTCTCCATGGTACTCCTCCACCCCTCGTGACTCGCTAATTCATTTTCCAATTTATCTCTAATGAGTCTCTCTCTCTCTCTCTCTCTCTCTCTCTCCTACATGTCGCTTCCTTTCTGAATTCACCGTCCTTTCTCGATCCCCCCCCCTTTCTCTCTTCCCTTTCCTCCCTCGCCTCAATTATACCTGCATTTCCTCCACTTTCCCTGCACGTTATCTTCCTTTCCTCCATTCTATTTTTAGCCCCCTCATGCTCGCGTCTCCTTTACTATCTTCCATCCGAGGCAAGACGATTTTATTCAGAGTCAAAGGATCTTGTGATGGAAAATAAAGCGTCTTCTTCAGTTTATCCTTCAACTAATGCCAGACGATTTTATTCAGCTGAGTCACAGGATCCGGCGAGAGAGAGAGAGAGAGAGAGAGAGAGAGAGAGAGAGAGAGAGAGAGAGAGAGAGAGAGAGACCAAGAAATTTGGAGACATGGGTTTAAAAGGTTGGAGGTCGGAGGAAGGGGGAAAGGCGAGAGTAACTCCTTCATTTCGAGGGAGTAATTTACCCTTATGTTCTTGCTGTATACAAACGATTCTCTTCGGCTTAGGAGAGAATTATATGAATACTGGGGTTAGATACGGCCTTCATTAGCGTCTGTACAAGTGGAGAGGGACGCCTTCAAGTGGTGGCACCGATATAACCAGGTGGCTTCATGGCCCGGTTATTCAAACATCCCTCCATTCCCTCCCTATTCACCACATGGATGGCGCTCTACACGAAAAGGATAACTTCAGCCCGTAGTCCACTAGGTTCACATTTCACATGAACCTGGGGCTTGAAAGGCAACAAAAATAACAATAACTACCGGTACTACTATCACTACCACCACTAGAAAACAGTAGTAGCAGCAGCAGCAGCAGCACCTTTGTTGCTGCACCTTTCGTAGTACTTGTAGTAGTAGTGGTACATCTGGAAGTCCTCCCAAAGGTTGAATAAAATCGTCTGCCGGAATAAAAACTAAATAAAAACTAGTCATAGTATTAAATAGACTGAAACTACGCCAGAACTGATTACTTATGTAGACGTAATGGGTTGAAAATACAGGTGACCCATCCACATAACCCTTCCATTTTCTTCCACCTTCCCTCCACCTGAATTATCTCTCCACCTTTTCGCTCCACTTTCTTCTACATTCCCGCCACCTGTATTATCCTTCCATCTTTCCTCTCCATTTTCTTCCACCTGCATAATCTCTCTACATTTTCTCTCCACTCTCCCTAATAATAAATCCACTTCTACCTTCCCTCCACCTGCGTCATCAATCCCTCCACCTCTTCTCTCCACCTTCCTCCACCTGTAGTATCCCTTCACCTTTTCTCTCCATGATTCCATACAAAATCTCCACATTCTTCCACCTTCTCTCCACTGCATAATCCCTTCATTTTTTCTCTCCACGCACCTACAAAGAATCTCCACTTTTCTCCACCTTCCTTTCACTTCCCTCTCCACACAACCATGTTACATCTCCAATTTCCTCCCTTTTCCCTCCACCTTTTCTCTCCACACAACCATGTTACATCTCCACTTTCCCCTATCTTCCCTCCACCTTGTCTCTCCACACACCTTAACATCTCCACTTTTCTCCATCTTCTCTCCACATACTTTAACATCTCCACTTTCCTCCATCTTCCCTTCACCTTTTCTCTCCACACTCCTTCCAAACATCTCCACTTTCCTTCTCCTACCATCTACCCACAAAAGCCGTTCCACTGAACTTCCTCCTCCTTTGCATTCCTCTCATCTTAACTTTCCCGCCACCACAGTTACTGCATATCCCTCCAATTCTACTCAATCCCCTACATTCCTCAATCTTTCCTCCACTTATATAATCCTCTCCACTTCCCTCTCTAATCTCTCCACCTCCTTCTACGTTCCTCCATCTTCTCATCTCACCCCCCCACCAACCTATTCCCCACAATTTTTCTCCAGTCTTTCCTCCACTTACATATCCTCTCCATTGCCCTCCCTAATCTCTCCACTTTCCTCAACCTTTCTCCGCCTTCTCCCACCTTCCCCCACTTCCCCCCACCCGCCTACCCCCTACCAATTAAGCTTGGTCAAATCTGTAAACGGTTTGGCTCATGGTTTGGCCACTAAGCACGACCGTAGATACTTAGCTCTGGTACTAAGCTCACCCCTCCCCCAACCCCGTCATGTCTACCCCACCCCCCTTTACCTCACATCTTTACCCTCCTCCTCTCTCCATGTCTACCCCCTTTCCTCCTATCTTTACCCCCCTCCTCCCTCCATGTTTACCCCCTTCCCTCCTGTCTTTACTCTCCCTCCTCCATCTTCCTTCATCCTCTCTCCGTCTCTGTGTCATTCTCCCATCCTCTCCTCTCTTTACCCTCTCTCCCTTCTCGTATATTTCTAACGCCTCTCTCTCTCTTCCCTCCCTCCCTCCCTCTCTCTCTCTCTCTCTCTCACACACACACACACACACACACACACACACACACTCTCCTCACACACTCCTCAGCTTTAAAATTAAGAGAAAAGCATAATTCCCAGTTTATTAAATATTCCAGGAACGTCCTTAATAAAACACCCCCAAGAGTCTGGAGTGGGGGAGAGAGGGAGGGAAGGAGGGAGGAAGGGGCAAGGGGAGGAGATGGATAAGCGAAGTCCGGAAATCTGGACGGGAATAATAATAATAATTATAATAATAATAATAATAATAATAGATGATGATAAGGACGAGGAGATAGAGAAGGAGAAGGAGAATAGTAATGACAATCATCATCATCATCATCATCACAATCATCACCTATATATACATCTACTCCATTTCTCCTCCATCCTAAGCGTAAGGACCGTGAGACAGCCTGCTCTTTCCCGACATTTAGAGCAAAAGGTGACCAGCCCCACCAACCCCTGAGTGGCATTACACCAACTACATAATCACACTGGCAACAACGGATCAATACAAAATGCGTCACCGTCACGAAGGGATTAATTTACTATCCTTCACGTCCTTCATAAACAAATTCTCACCTCAACCGCTTCACTCCGATGACGTCTTTTCTTTTACTCATGCTACCTCCAGACGCTTTTCTTCAGCTTACGGTCTAGGCTACTCCTGGCTGCGATAGGGCTAATGGTGTTGGTAGTGATGATAGTAATGGTAGTGCTAGAAGTGACTGTGGTAGGAATTGTACTCTTCTCTTTACATTTTTTCATTTCCCATCTCTTCTCCTCTCTGTCTTTCCTTATTTCTCTTCTCTGTTTTTCTTTTCTCATAATATCATCTCTTTTCTTTTCTTTCCTTTACTGTTTCTCTTCACTTCTCCGCCTCACATCTCTTCTCTTCCCTTTACTTTTTTTTCGTCTTTACTCTCTTTCTCCTCTTCTCTTCTCTTTTCTTCTTTCTTTCCACTCACCTTCCCTTTTCTCTTTTCTTACCTTTTCCTCCAAAAGTAAAGGAAATTGGTCTGGCGTTGGCGAGGATAAAATATAGAACAAGTCATCGGACAGGAAAATAACGACCAACATTAATATTAAGAATGGGGGTAAAAAAAAAAATCGTCTGGCGGCGGCGAGAATAAATCTGGGAAATACGTCAGACGACCGAGGGACGTATTCTAGGTGGCACGGGAGGTTTGGTTCCTAGCACCTTTTCCGTAGCGATTTATTCTTCTCAGATTACAAGTTACGGGTAAACATTCTCGTGTAGTTGATCTTTATCGCTTCACTATCCCATACTCTGCATCGGTAATATATGATGCTGACTCGTAATATACATAATAAATCGCTCAAATGTTAAGATGCCTCACAGGCCGGCGAGAATTAAAGCGCGGAAGACACTAATTACCACCAAGAGGGTAATGAGGTGCAAGAGGCTGCGTTTTCATTCATAACATTGCTATTTCTGGCGCTTCGTACCGGGAAGTGCGTTGAGAGAGAGAGAGAGAGAGATGGGGGGAGGGATGACGATGATAAGGAGGAGCAGGAGGAGGAGAGGAGGGGGAAGGGGGATTTCAGGCTCTGTACTGTACATGACTTTCAATAAATTCCTGCTGCCATAAGGATTTTGTTCAGCCAGAGAAGGGTTTGATACAGCCTTAAGGAACACCCTCTACAGATCCGTCCAAAACTAAATAAAATCACCTGACGACACCAGGACTAATGGCTGAGCACACACTGAGATGTAAAATTTAACTTCTACACATCATTACAGTATTTCTTTATTCTTGCTGTCTCCAGGTGATTTTCTCACCTTAAGAAAGACCTTTAGTAGTGAAGGAGTGAAAGGAGGGTATCTTGTATCAAACCCCACCATTTCGAAGTCTCAGCTCAATATAAGTAGTTGTTTTGGTGGCCTGGTTAAATGAAAACTTGTCACTCAACGGCAGGGGTAAATATCTTCGAATATGCTCACGTACAATATCGGTGGCCAGGTAGCGCAGTGTTGCCAATAAAGGCTGTCCTAGGATATCTTTTTGAAGTAAGTCAACAAACGCTGTACCGGTATCATCCAAGTGCAACAAATCCCGGTCATATATGTGCCTCACTTTCTCTTATAATCTTTTTCGTGAACTACCGTCTCATTCACCATCAATGTTTTCTCTTTTGGTGTCTGCCATGTTGCCACTATAAGCGATGGTGTTGTGGTAATAAATGTTTGCGAAATAAGAGTATGCCAAGAACGTGGTGTGTATGTATGCCCGATATTAATGAGTCGGTATAACGTATCAAAAATAATATGATGGTGTACGGGCCGCCTACGCTGGATAAACTCATGTGCATGTAACAGTATAGAATTAATAGGTACCGTACGTCCTCGGCCTGAAAGGTTTACACTACACGCCCTTCCGCTTCCTGTTGCTGGCTTCTCGGAAATGGCGAGATGATTTAACGGAGCGAAATAACACGAGGACAAAATAATATCATGATAACACCGAGTAAAATAACAGGACGATGATTCAGCCGCGCTAAAATAACAGTGTCGGTGTGGTGGCCAGAACGATGGACTGTGAATTGTGTGGTGGCGAGTTGGATCACTGGCGTTGCAGGGGACAGTCTCTATAGCCAACCAAAAATGTATCAGCCATCTTACAGCAGGTATCATTCTGAAACACCGACGAAGCACTGTGCTACATGAGGCACCCTGTAATTTATAAGTGCAAATACTGTTCCTGGTAATTATTACGACTCGAAATCGTATAAATCGCCACATACTGGATGGTATATTTGGGGGCAATATGTTATCACACTTATGTACGTCTGCAAAACTCACATATTTTCACAAACATCGATCCCCAGGTGTGCGATACTTTTTTGGTTGACTGTACATACCACAACAAAGGTCATATTAATAACAGACCTTAGCCAAGTTTTCATTTCGCCTCTCCACCACGAGGTCGTAATTTTCATTGTATTCTTGCTGTTACTGGCAGTGGATAATTCTGTTCAGCTACGGCGAGTACCTTTGTAGCGAAAATGTAAGAGATGACTAACTAACCCCTCCAGTTCAAAATGACTCTCCAAAGCTAATTAAAATAATCTGGAGATAATAACTAAAATAAAAAATCTTGTACCATAATGAACTAGCTAAAAAGTCCACAGACCTGAAAATTATATGAAAAAATTTGCCGGGTTGTGTGTGTGTGGATAAATAAATAAATAAATATATATATATATATATATATATATATATATATATATATATATATATATCCCATTGGAGCCCAGTGTCCGGGATATTGGACAGAACTGGGATTTTTCAAGTCTTTATAAAGTAGGGAACCCCCGGGTAGGGACCTATGAGCTTCGCCACTAGTGAGCCGATAGGCGGAGGGTGGTACGCTTAGTACCCACCCAGTGCCATGCCTCGCCCAGCACCCCTGGGATCCAATGGGAGATATATATATATATATATATATATATATATATATATATATATATATATATATATATATATATATATATATATATACTCAGATTAGTTTGGCTCTGCAGTGTTTGGGGTCGTTTAAGATAAAGTTACAAACGCGAAATCTTATACACAGCTTAAACATAAGAAACTTTAATGAATACGAACCTTTATTTACAATGGTATTCTCGAACATATTTACGACCTAAACCCCTCTCCAAACTCACATTTTGGTTAGCAGGAAGAACTGACACGGGCGTTCCTACACTCCCCTCTAAACATACTCGGATATGACTATAAATATTAACTAAATATATAAATATACACAACAGTTCATAATAATTTTCCTTCTCGCAACTAATATCTGTTGTTACACGAAGAACAACATACAGGGAAAAAATCTACATTGCCCTTGCCCCTCCGGCGAACACCACGGAAGTGATAGCAAGTTTGTCTATGAATACGGTGCCTCAGTGTGATATGTCTTGCGCATCACAGTTAAAATGGAGAGTATTAGTACAGACAATGCTGCGTTACCCCTTTAGGTGGGTTGCGGCCCGACGCTAGGCTGCCGTAAGACACATCAGTTGAGGGTAGGAGACGGATGACTGGGTAATATAACAGCTATAATACAGGTGAATGGTTGAAGAGTTATAAATGGATGCAGATGGAAGGTTATAGACACACAGATGGATGAATGGTTAATCATAATATAGCGTAAATGGATGGTTCATAACTATATGTGTGTGGATAGATGGATGGATGGATGGATGGTATTAATATATACCGAAAAGATGGATGCACGGACGATCAGACAGATGAATGGCTGGATGATTATACACAAACTGAAAGAAGGATGATCAAACTATACAAATATATCTATGGATGACTGGATATCTATAAACAGACGGATGGATGGACGGTTATAAAGAAGGGTGACTGCATGGCTGAACACCTATAGACAGCCAAATGGATAGATACATCGTTGATTGAAAGACAAAGTCTAGATGGGTCGGTGGGTGGTCCTTACTATCGCCTCTACAGACACTTAAAGGGCCACTAGTCCTCACTTACCACTTCCATTAGCTCAATCCTTCGTCTCTTACAACATACCTGCAAAAAGTTAATATACGAAATTACTTATTGTAATAAGTTTATTGTAGATAAGCAGGTAGAGAGGTAGGTAGGTAGGTAGAGACAGAGAGAGATAAACAGGCAGAATGATTAAAAGTAAAATAAAATTAACAGGATTCGACGAAGGCAAGAGAGAAGCATTCCCTCTCTCTCTCTCTCTCTCTCCAATAAATAAATAATATATAGTAAATACTCTGCAAAAGCTAAAACCGATATTAAAGTGCCAGCTTCATACTGCTTTCGAAGCATTACGCAAAGGAAATGCTTCTGTGCGATAGGCGCACACACACACACACACACACACACACACACACACAGAAAGGGGGGGGGTAAGAAATGGAGCACAAAGGAACGCAATCGGCAACAGGTCTAAATCCTCAATACAATATGGTAAACTATTTTTATTAATCATTATTATTATTATGATTATGATTATTATTATTATTATTATTATTATTATCATTAATATTATTATTGTTGTTATTATTATTATTATTATTATTATTATTATTATTACTCTCCCCAATCGACTGTCTTCAACCCAGAGTAAACTTGTCACACTGGAGTGGTCAGGTACAGCCTTCCTCAACCCTTCACCAGCAAGGCGGCTGTGCTCCTTTCCTCTTTAATGCTGCTCCTGGAAGTACACAATTATCACACAGCTACTGTTTGCAGGGATGCAAGCTCGATCCCACGCTAGGGCAGGAAACAGTCTGATTATTTAAACTTCGGTAAAACAGACTTTTCTGACCCGCCACATGACAAACCGAAAAAAAAAAAAAAAAAAACGCTAAAACCTGCTACATTAGTCATAAGTGGGCCAACTCTGCCATACTGCAAATGGACAGAGAGTATCAGTGCCCAGGTGGCGACATGTGAATGTGTATTGCAGGTAAAAGGATTGCTGGTCCTCAGAGAACGAACTACTGAGTCTATGTCCATCATCATCATTGACAGTACCACCACCACCACCGCTTCTTCCTCACCTTCACCAATAGCAAGTGTTCTATCAATTGTACAGTTTGCTATGAACTGTACAAACGCCTGATGGTCACACGGTACAACTCACACAAAACTGACGGCCTTGTGCTGACATGGAGTGGTTCGGATCCAAGAGGTGGTGGTGGGATTTTCTTTTCCCCATCATATACACTGGATCCCTGGCCAGGACATAAGTTGTGTCCTGCCCTGAACTGATCTGGAATGTGTTAGCCTACCTTCACACTCTCCTACGACCACAACGGGTAATATCCAACTGCCCCTTAGACTTTTTGTTATCACCGTTATATAAGGAGTGTGTGTGTGTGTGTGTGTGTGTGTGTGTGTGTGTGTGTGTGTGTGTGTGTGTGTGTGTGTGTGTGTGTGTTTATTTTAACGAATATAATTTTTCATCTCCTCCTCCTCCTTTTCTTCTTCTTCTTCATCTTCTTCTTCCTCCTCCTCCTCCTTCTGCTCCTCCTCCTCCTCAACTCCTTTTCTGTGGTGTATGATTTAGTGGGAGTAGCGGGGAAGTTACTAAAATGTGTTGGTGCCTGTGAGTTAGCAGCCCCCCCCCTCACTCCCCCCTCCCCCACCCCTCAGTACGCTCATTACGGCCTTAATTACCCGTGACGAGGGGGGTGGGGGGAGGGGAGGAGGAAGAGGGAGGGGGGGGTGAAGAGGAAGGATGGGCCGTGTAGAGGGAGAGTGATTAGTAGGTAATGGCAAGGGGGTAGTGGGGGAGTGAGAGGGGGATCCTGAAGAGTGAGGGTGGGGGAGTGCAGGGGGGTGAGTAGGGTGGGGTGAAGGGGGGGAAGTGAAGATGGAAAGATGGCAATGTATATTATAGTGGATGAGGATTATAGCACATTTACTCTAACCAAACCAAAGATCCCTAACCCCTTTTAGCTCATGTAACGGCTAAGTGTAGTCAGACTGGACGATGAGTTTGACCAGTAACCAAGGAGACTCATTCCTACCTCATAATAAAACTGTGGGAGTGGTCCAGCCCCGCCAGGTGAAAAAAAAAAAGAAAAGAACGGAAACATGAAAGAAGGGAGTTGGGGAGAAGTACAGAGCTAGGGAAGGGGGTGATGGTGGGGAGAAAGGAGGACGACGACTGATGTGGCTGGGAAAGGGATTAATCTGGGAAGGGAAGGAACGAAGGGGAAAGTGAGGTTGGGTGGGGGAGAGAGGAAGAAGAGGAAAGAGAGGGAGGGGCAGTAAATGTACAGTTTTAATTCTGCCTCACTCCAAAGCAGGTATAGACGTCAGAGGGGGATGAGAGGTGACAGAAAGAAAGAAAGATAGAAGGGAAACAGGTGAAAAGTGATAGAAAGCATATGAAAGTGAAGGAGAAGGATGAAGACAGAGAGTAAGGGGAAAAGGAATGAAGAACGGGGGTGACGGAGAGAGAGAGAGAGAGAGAGAGAGAGAGAGAGAGAGAGAGTGGGGGGGGAGGGTAAAAAGTGAAGGCGCTGAGATTTATTAATTTAGTTTCTCGTGGTCAGCCCATTAACTCTTAACCTCAGCCTCACTCCCTCTTTACTTTTACTCTATTATTATTTTCGTATTATTAATTTATGATTATCACTGAGCTTTTACTTCGTTATTACAGTCCCCCTCTTCCTCCTCCTCCTCATCATCATCATCATCATCATCATCACAATACCGGTGGCATCACTACTACGGCTGTTACTGTTTACTAATAACATGTAGTGGCAAATATCACAGTAAATATCAATGTCAACGGCCTGGTATAATGATCGTGCAGTAATTATCTCCCCAGACACATCATTAAGTGGCTAATTACTCTTACTGTGGCACAAATGAGCCCCGCCTTAACAGTGCTAACAAGCAGTCCCCGCTGTAATAGGAGTCTTGTTAAGGGTGGGGATGAGGAGGGGGGGAGATACTTCATCCACCTTATCCACACACATTCCCACATGCACCGGCGCGCACACAGAATGCATATGTGTGTGTGTGTGTGTGTGTGTGTGTGTGTGTGTGTGTGTGTGTGTGTGTGTGTGTGTGTGTGTGTGTGTGTTAGTTACTGATCACGCCGCATGAATTATATCGGTAGTTAAGCCTTTTATTGTAACTGTCATGCTTCATGTCGTATGATAAGTGTTTGTGTTATAATGGCTGTTTGTTTATTACTCCTGTGTTGTTACTGTCTGCTATGGCATTATGACTGCAATGAATCCCACCCAGTGAGTCCACAATATAGAATCACAGACTAGTGTTATGTGCTTAATATTAGCTGCTTTTTTTTTTTTTTTTTTTTTTTTTTTTTTACTGCATGTAGGCATAATACTAAAACTGATAATGTTGCGTTCACTAACTAATGATATGGCATAAACGGTATTGTTTACTGCTATTAGGATCTGTGTTACAACTGTTTTATTGTGTGGATATTAAAGTTTCTGTGTTACCCACAACGAGTGATTAAGGTGGTACGGGGGTGTGTGTGTGGTGAGAGACGGGGTGATGTGTGAACGTGTGAACTGGGATTAGTCAAGAGTGGCTGTCGCCGTGTGCATGTGGCAAAGGCAGGCTTAACACTAGTCCTCAACAGGGTCTTAGTACTAACAACTGAAAATGCTACACCTAGGTACTGTGTCTGGTGACCTTTGTGACGAAAGTACTATATATATATATATATATATATATATATATATATACACACACACACACACACACACACACACACACACACAGACAGGAGGTGGAGAGATGAGATAGAGAAATTTGCAGGGAAAACGTGGCAGAGATTGGCTCAGTCAAGGAATTCGTGAAGGTTGGTGGAGGAGGCCTTTGTTCAGCAGTGGACTTGTAATGGCTGATGATGATAATGATGATGATGATGATATACCCATACACCGTATAAGGAAAATTGACGACATTAACGTTTTTACCGACTCGTAAGTTATTCACAGCGCACACACACACACACACACACACACACACACACACACACACACGAAACGCTAAACAAAAAAGAAAATGACAGAAACAATATAACTAAATTAAGGAATGATGTGGGTTGTGTAAGAAGAAAAGAGAGGAGTTTGAGAGTGGGAGAGCGAGAAGAGTGAGAAAGAAGAGCGCGAGGAGAAGTGAAACAGAAGAGGGAGAAAAGTGAGGAAGAAGTAACAGCGAAAGAAGTGAGAAAGATGAGAATTAAAAAAGATTATAAAGAAAAAAAAAAGAGAGAATGAGAGGAGCAAAGAAAGTAAAAGTGATTGAGGTAAGTTATGAAAAATGAGCAGTGAAGAACGGTGAGAGAAAGAAGTGAAAGTATAGGAGAGGGAGGAATGAGAAATTGAAAAGAGTGAGGAAGAAGAGAGAGTGATCAGAGAGAGGAGTGATAAAAAAAAAAATCGAGGAGAAAAGTGAGAAAGATGTGAAAAAAAAAAAAGTAAGTGATGGGAGAAATGAGAGAGAATATGCGGTCAAGATTAGACAAGTAGGAAAGAAATGAGAGGGAGAAGAGGGAGAAAAAATGAGAGACAAGAGAAAGTAAAGAGAGGGAAAAGATATAAGTGAGAGAGAGAGAGAGAAGAGTAAGAAGAAACGTTAAAAAGAATAGTATGAAAGAAGTGAGAAAGGAGGGGAAATATGACACAGAAGTGAGAGTGTAAGAGGAAAGAAGTGTAAAACGAGTGAGAGGGAGAAAAGAAAAGAGAGGGCAATGAAACACGGAGAAGGGAGGAGCGAGAAGTGAGACGGGGAGAAGAGCAACTAAATGAGAGTGAGAGAGAGAGAGGGGGGGGGAGATAGTGTGGAGTGCCGCATTATGTCTGCAGGGGATGTGATGCTCTCAGCCTCACTCACACACTCTTCTCTTCTCTCTCTCTCTCTCTCTCGACCCCCCTGCCCCGTTCTATCATGCCCTACACTATAAAACACACACACACACACACACACACACACACACACACACACACACAATATGCTGGTAATTAAAAGATTATTATGGATTTTTTCTAATTCCACGGCCCTCCTCTCCATCATGATAAACCTTTAACTTAGATTTTTTTTTTTTTTCCAAATCGAGTTTCTTCTAACCTGACAAAGATCCTTAACTCCTTAAAGCGTAGTTGATGGCCAAGATGAGCCAGATTGTAGGGTCGATTTGACTAGTAACCAAGGAGACTCGTGCGTACCTCATAACTAAGGTTTACAGATTTCATGGGAGTAGCCCAGTTCAGTCAGGTGAAAACATAGCGACTACCGTATTCTCCTGTCCGCGTCACTGTGAATACAATGCGTTCTTCTGCCTTGCCCTGCCCTGCCATCTATACTCTGTTTTTTTTACTGAAGCGAAGATGCACTTGACAGGTTGGTGATGATTAGCTGAATGCAACATGTCCAAAAAATATTTACTAATCCAAATTTCTCCCTCAGATATTTGTTGTCAGTTAATAATACTAGATTATGAAGTAATGTTGCATTCAGCCAATAATCACCAATCTGTCAAGTGCATCTTCGCCTTGATAAAAAAAAACTGAGTATTGATAGCTACTTGGCCCTGCCCTGCTCTGCCCTGTCCTACCGTGCTCTGCCCTTCCCTACCCTGCCCTGCCCTTCCCTTCCTTTCCCTTCCCTTCCCTACCCTGCCCTTCCCTTCTCTACACTTCCCTTCCCTTCCCTGCCCTGCCAAGGCCACCTGGACAGCTACTTGCTCAGTTCACAATCAAGGACTGTCGTATTAAAGGTCTTCCCACGGCACTCACCTGAAGAGGGAGAGAGGGACGGGAAAAGAGGAGGAGGGGAGGGGAGGAGGGAGGATATGGAGGGGAGGGGGAAGGGAGACAGAAGAGGTATGAAGGGGAAAGAAGGGCGAATGAAAGAAGAAGCTGCAGCATGGGGAGATGAGGGGAAAGAAGCAGAGTCAGAGGGGAATGGAAGGGACAAATGGAAAAGACACGAAGGGGTGGGTAGGAGACGGGGCAAAGGAGGAAGAGGTACAGATGAGAGGGGATACGAGGAGAGGGAGGAGAAGGAATGAAGAAGAAAGGAGGAAAGGACAGGAGAGGAAGTAGAGAGGGAAGGAGAAGGGATGGGAAGGCGACTTAACCCTCTCTGGGCCACGAAAACCTCACACACTGAAAAGGGTGAGGGTTTTACCTGTTGGTTCTTCCCATACGTCTTTATGTTTTAACTCACTGCCTATCATCAGCACAGCGTTGGAACTGTCATTACCATCATCCTCATCACCATTAACAATATCATAACATCATAACCATCGTCATTATATTAAACATCACCAAAACCATCATCATTAAATTACCATAATTATCATTTTCAACATTAACATCCCCACACCCATCGTCATTATTAGCATCATTATAACGATCACCATAATAATGAATGTCACAACACTCACCAACGTACAAACACCGATACCATCATCAATTATTAAATCACCACCACCACCACCACGGCCATCAACACCATCATGCCATCATCTACATCTCCCAATCAAGTTATTATATGCACAACACTGCACCTAACTTTTCAAAACTCACCCAATGAACTGTTACAATAATGACCTCTTTGTATTACTCAGTTAAATATTTCACGGTAACAAAGCCTACAAAAGATACGTATTGTCTCTATTCAAATATATTTCTCTCAACCCTCCCTTTGCTCCCCCCACCCTTTCCTCCACTCTCATTTCCCTTCGTCCTTCTGTGTCTATTTCCTCAATCTCTCTCTCTCTCTCTCTCTCTCTCTCTCCTACCACGTGCCTTCCGCTTCCTGTCTCACTCACCTTCCCCCATCCTCTTCTTTCTTTCCCTCCCTTTCTCCCCGCTGCCCTCCTTCCTTCCCCTCTCAACTTTCCACACATTCTCCCTCTCTGTTTTCCCCTACCCCCCTCCCCTCTTCCCTCCTACTTTTACCTACTCTTTCCCTTCCCTCCTTACCCCCCCCCCACTCACTTTATCCTTATCCTTTCTCATCCCTCCAATTGTCTTCTCCTTTCTCTATATAAAAATCCTTTGTCATTACCTTTTATGTAATTTGAGAGAGAGAGAGAGAGAGAGAGAGAGAGAGAGAGAGAGAGAGAGAGAGAGAGAGAGAGAGAGAGAGAGAGAGAGAGAGAGAGAGTAGAATTGTATATGCTTATGTGTGTGCATGAAAGTGTGAGAGGCCTGTGTGTGCAAATGCAAGCGAAAGGTGGTCATTTGCAGAATCATTCTCCCCTATACACTCACTCATATTTCACATCACGCCCGGCAACCTAACACCCCCCCATGGCCCGTGTGTGTGTGTGTGTGTGTGTGTGTGTGTGTGTGTGTGTGTGTGAGAGAGAGAGAGAGAGAGAGAGAGAGAGAGAGAGAGAGAGATCACGGTAATGGTGCTTGTGGTGACGGGCAGGTAAGTGAGTAGATGAAAGGGAGGATATGGGAATGAGGGTAAATGTGAGTGAGTGAGTGAGTGGTGGCAACGGATGAGTGAGCAAGAATGAGTACTGAAAACTAGTGAAGAGGTGTGACTAACTGGACAAGAGAATGAGAGAAAGTGAGTGAGTGAGTGAGTGAGAGTGGTTGGCGCCATCTGAGGGACAGTGGTGGTGGTGGCTGATGGCGACGGGAGGATATCGTCGCCAGCTGCATTGCGGTGTGTGTGTGTGTGTGTGTGTGTGTGTGTGTGTGTGTGTGTGTGTGTGTGTGTGTGTGTGTGTGTGTGTGTGTGTGTGTGTGTGTGTGTGTGAGAGAGAGAGAAAGAGAGAGAGTTATATTTACTGACGATGATAACTGGCAAATGATTACTACTTGTACATAATAATACGGTAATAATAATAATAATAATAATAATAATAATAATAATAAAATAAAAATAAAATAAAAGTAAAATATACTTCTACTACTACCACTAATGATGATAATAATAATAATAATAATAATAATAATAATAATAATAATAACAACAACAACAGCTTATACTTAAGTCTGGTAACGATATGATTATAATACTGACAGTGAGTGACGATAATGCTAATGAAAATGATAATAACTGGTGTTAATAATGAAAGAGAGATAAAGCTGACAAAAAGTCATTATTACAATATCGACAGTGACTTAAGCTGATGGTAATGACACTGATTATGATGATGATAATGAATGAATAGCGATTAAATATGACACTAAGATTTTTAAAATGCAAGTGAAAATTACAATGACTGATAATGACAGACAGTAATGACACAGTGACGATGTTTATTGATGTTTGATGTTATAGATGATACTGAAGATGGTAATGATTCACAGTAATAAACATCACAAATACTGATGACGATGGTAATTGATTTAAATACTACATAATGACTGGTGGCGGTGGTGGTGGTGAGCTTGGTGTTGCAGTGTTGTTGCGGCTAAGTGAGTGAGTGAGAGATAAGAGCGAGTGTGTGAGTGAAGGTTGCAACATGTGGCAATCTATGCATTACCCAGATTACCTAAACAGTTGCTCCTTCTGTTTTTACTCTCTACCACCACACACCACTACAGTTAAAAATCCCCCTCTCCCCCTCTCCTCCCACACCCTCCACTCCCCTTCCTGCCCGTCTTCACTACTCCTCCCTGTGTCCCCTCTCCAATCTTCTGCCCCTCCACTTTCCTCTCCCCCTCCCCTCAAACCCTCTGTTAGTTCCAGTCTTCTCCTCTCCGTCTAATATAGATATTTTTTAAATCATGGGTTTAGTACGAAAAGAAACAAGACGTTTTACAAGGTTTATGATTCCTTTTATCCCTTCCCCCCACCCTCCTCTCTCCCTCCAAGCCTCCCCGCTCTTTCTCCCTCCTCTCCCATTCTCCCCCTCTCCTCCTTCAGTCTCCTCCCCTTCTCCTTCCGATTTGTCCTTCCATCCTAACTCATCTCATTTTCGCTTCCTCTTTCCTCTTCAGACTCTTTCAGAGCTTCTTCCTCCTTTCCCCACCCCCTCTAGTTCATTCTTCCCCACTCTTTTCCTCCCCCTCTTCTTGCCCTCCTTCCTCTTCTCTCCCTACTCATATACTCTCTTCATGCCCCATATCCCTATTTCACTCCTGCATTTCTCAATACCATTCCTCTTTTCTCCCTCCCTCGCTTCCCCATCCTCTCTTCACTCTCCTTCCCCTCCATCCTCTCAACTCTTCACCCTACTATCTCTCAACTTTCTCCTCCCTTTCCTTCCCCATTCCCACCCTTCCCAAACTTTTCCCGGCTGTCTCTTTGCCATCTCTCCTCCTTCTCCTTTCCTTTCCACTCTTCTTATCTCCCTTCCCCTTCCTCTCCTGTCTTCTTCAGCTTTTGTAACCCCTCCCCTTCACCCCCGATTCCTCTTCCTCTCCAGCTTTTTCTACTCACTGTCCTTTTATCATTCTTCCTCTTCCCCTCACCCCCTCTTCCCCTTACCCCTCCCTTTTTTCCAGTCGTTGTGTGGCTGGCTGTTTTGCTGGCCGCTCCACTCTTAACTTTGCGACTTGTAAAACTTGGACACCACCGCTCAGGCTAACTTGGATCCCCCCACCTCACCCTCACTCTCTTCCTTAACCCACCCTCCTTCTGTCCCTCCCCTCCCTCCCACTCTCTCAACCCACCCTCCTTCCCACCCTCCCACTCTCACAATCCACCCTCCTCCTCCTCTCCCTCCCTCTCTCTCAACCCACCCTCCTTCAGTCCCTCCCTCTCCCTCTCTCAACCCCCCCCCTCTCTCTCTCACCTACTTTACTCCCACTTTCGGTTTTTCCCTCATTTATTTAACCCCCACTTTCTATTATCCTGTTCCACCCAATAACACCGAATCTCCAAGCCTCATGACGCTATCTTCTCGCTCATCCTCTCACTCCATCTCTGGGTCGCCGCTCCGTTACCCCGGCTGTCCATCTGTTACCTGGTCTTCAAAAACCAAAACCTTATTTACTGTGGTTTGTTTATTTACTGTTTTCCTGTACTGCTTGTGTCTTCTCCTGTAGCCTTTTCCCTTATCCAGGACGCGCTCTCTCTCTCTCTCTCTCTCTCCTGCCAAATGTTTTTCCGGAAGACTAGGTGTTCTGGGCCCATTCCAGGAGAGAGAGAGAGAGAGAGAGAGAGTCATATTTTTGTTTACATTACTAACTCACGCTCGTAATGTCAAGATTTTATTAGCTATTTTATCAGTGTCTTACTTTATGAATACTTGTGTGTGTGTGTGTGTGTGTGTGTGTGTGTGTGTGTGTGTGTGTGTGTGTGTGTGTGTGTGTGTGTGTGTGTGTGACGGGGGACTCAACCATATACATCACTCTTTAACAGTGTGGAATCAAAAGGCCTCCCGGTTTTATTAAACTCTCTCTCTCTCTCTCTCTCTCTCTCTCTCTCCAAAGAGGATTGTGTACATGGAAGACAGAGAATGCCATCTAACTCTTGCATATGAGAGTTGGGCAGATAAGGAGTGAGAGTGCGTGGCCAGACGGGTGCTGCGTGCCCGCCATACAAGGACGGGATGTAAAAAGAGAGGTCAGAAGTGCAGTGACCCTTGATACTGCCACTGATAAGAAACCTACTGACTGACTGACTGGCTGAATGACTGACTGGCTGACTAACCTGATGACTGACTAACTGAATGACTGGCTGGCTGACTAATCTGATGGCTGACTAACTAATTGAATGACTGACTGGCTGACAAACTTACTATCCGATTTACTGACTGACGAACTGAATATCTGACGGACCCACTGAGTGACTAACTAACAGGCAAACTTAAACATTAACAACCTGACTGACTACTGAGAAACAGACAAACAAATCGCGTGAAAACAATACCCGTCCCCGCCCCGGAGCTGTATTAATAACTGCGGTAAAGCATGAACCTGATTTGATCCTCGCTATAGGCCAGAGATACACTGTATGATAAAGCTATTTCCTGTATGTCCCCTTCAAGATTTACCAACAGATTGGACATTTTTCCACGAACTCGGCACGGTGGTTGGAGTGGCGGTGGTGGTGGATGGGTGAATATGATAGTGAAGGGATGGTGGGATGTTGGTTGGTACTTGGTATTATGGTGCTTGGTTGGTACGAGAGGATAGTGGTTGGCTGGTAGGAAAAGGAAGTGGTTGGTTGGTGAGTATAACGTTGGTAGTCTGATGGTACGATGATGGTTGGTGAGACTGGCTGATGTTACGGTGTCTATGTGGTACGACAGGATAGTGACTGGCTGGTAGAAAAAGGAAGTGGTTGGTGAGTAGGATGTTGGTAGTCTGAAAGGTAGATGGTAGCAAGTCTGATGGTGGTTGGTAGGTTATGTCAGTGTTTGGTTGGTGGGATGGTGGTTGGTACGAGAGAGATGCTTGTTGACTTACTGGACTAGCAAACGGTCTCTCCTCCTTCGTCTTATCCTCTCCTCCTCCTGTTCCTTCATCGTAACTCCTCCTCCTCCTCATTTTCTCCTTCATCTTACCTCAATCTCTTCCTCCTCTTTCATCGTACAGTATCTCCTCTTCCTCCAATATCCCATTACCTACTCTTCCTTTCCTCCAACTCTTACTTGGTCTTTGTTTCCTCTTTCCTTCTTTTCCTCCGCCTCTTCTCGTCTATCCTTTCTCCTTCCATTTTAGAAGTCTTCCTTCTATTATTTCCTTTCCTCCCTCTCCCTTTCCCTCCTCCCTCCTACCGTTCTAGTACATTCTCTTCCCTTTCTTTAGTCTGTTCTCTTCCTCCTTCTTAGTCTATCCTCATCCTTAATCTTCTTCCTCCTATTTCTCTCTTTTACATTTCTGTAATTCCTCCCTCTCCATATTTCTCTCTCTCTCTCTCTCTCTCTCTCCTTTAATTTTTCGCCTCCTTTCCCTCGACCTTCTTTTTCTTTCCCCTCCCCTTCTTTTCTGCATCTCCTCTCCTACCCTTGTTTACCGCTCCTCTATCACTCTTTTATTCCCAAGAAATATTTGTATTCTTGCTCTTTTTTCCTCTTTAGTTTTTTTCAGTGCCTCTTCTTCATTTCGTCCACCACCGTTCTTTCTCGCCTCTTATTCTCTTTGTTCTCCATTCGCGTTATTTTCTTTGGCCTCTATTCTGTCTCTCATCTTTTTGTTATCCTTGTCCTATTCTCGTCGTCCTGTCGCACAATTTTAGCAGGAGCTGTTTAGTATGGGCCAACCGGCCTAGTGCGGTTATCCTCTTACGTTTTTTCCCCTTACTCTTCCTTCTTCAACCGTTCTCTCTTTCATTATTTTCCCCATTTTTTACACACACACACACACACACACACATTTTATATATATATATCCAAGGGGAAACTACTACACTAAAATCTTGAATCCTGTTAGGCTACTCGACTAACTCTCCATTAACAACCTCTCCCTCCCCATCCCTCCTCCTTACTCATCTCTCTCCACCCATTTTCTCTCCCAAGTCTTCGTCCTTCCAAGCCACCTCCCCCCTACCCCCACCCTCCTTCCCCCAAACAGCAACCGCGGGAATAAGGTCTCGTCCCCAGCTGGTGTGAAAGCAAGTGTGTGTGGCATGCCATGTGCCGCGTGGTGTGCTGTGCTGTGGTGTTATGGTTTGTACCTCGTGTGCAGAGAACAGGTATGGCTACACTACAGTCCCATCGCCATACTAGGCACAAAATGGTCTCAAACTGAGTGTAGAAGGCCATGGGGATTTCGAGTGCGTGTAGGGAGGGCTGGGGAGGGAGGGATGAGTAAGAAGAGAGCTGGGGAAGGGTAGGGTAAGGTACGGGTGGGAGGCGGAAAGTGGGTAAGAACACAAAGGAAAGTATACCACAGCATATCAAAAGATCTGTTGTTTCTTTCAAAGCCTTTTGTTAGACTGGGAGTCCCATAAGTCTGGATCCACATAGCAAAATGATGAAAACGGCTTCTGTTCCACGAATGTGTTCAATGTTTCCACCGTTATGACTGACACACAAATGCAGACCAGATATCCAGTCAGCAGTCACACGTCCAATGGTGTAGCAGTGATGGTGTTACGAATGATGTCACGAATGGTGTCGGGAGTGATGGTGTTACGAATGGTGTCGGGAGTGATGGTGTTATGAATGGTGTCGGGAGTGATGGTGTTATGAATGGTGTCGGGAGTGATGGTGTTACGAATGGTGTCAGGAGTGATGGTGTTACGAGTGGTGTCAGGAGTGATGGTGTTACGAATGGTGTCAGAGGTGATGGTGTTACGAATGGTGTCAGGAGTGATGGTGTTACGAATGGTGTCAGAAGTGATGGTGTTAAGAATGGTGTCAGGAGTGATGGTGTTACACCACTATACTACCCTATGGATTCATATTTATGGCACAACTTATATTGTAGATGACGGTGACACCCAGTCTATTTGTACAGTAGGTAAAGAAGAGGGAGAGAAGAATGGTTATGATGGAGGATGAGGTGAGCATAACAAAGGACACAGGAAAGCAAAAATTAGGGTATAAAAATCCTGGGTGAAATCCATGAGCAAGTTTATTACAGGATGGATAAGCAGAACGGGTAGATGAAACAAGTACAGTGCTACTAGATAGATGTGGGAGCTTCGGGGACAACATTTTGGGCTTAGTCGTTTAAGTCTACGGGCGTGAACAGGGAGCTTCAGGGCCCAAATTCAGAACTTCGCCCAATTTGCTGAAGCGTACGGAACCACAGGACCCTTTTGTAAAATGTTAGTGAGTGAAAAACAGATAGGGCCGCTTCTAGTGATGTTCCCGCTTCTATTGAATAAAAAAAAAAAAAAAAAAAAAAGTAAGATGAACCGGAATCAAGGCCGGACAGCGTAAGCCGTAGTTACAAGGGTGGAGAGGGCGTTAGCACCAGAGCTACAAGTAATTTAGCTATGGCTGAGCAGCGACATATGCTTCCCGTGAGCACCCACCATTGCATGGAGGGGAGAGGGAAGGGTGAGGGGGGAAAACAGAGGGAAAGGGTCGAGGATGACAAGTAAGTTTGGGGAAGGAGAGAAAGGTTGAAGGGTGAAGAGGAAGGAGGATAAACGGAATATGAAACTAATGCTGAGGATGAGACAAAGGATAAGGGGTGAGGAATGATATGAAGGGGGGAGGGGCGGTGGTGAGGGGGAGAGGGCGAGAATACAGAGTGATAAAAGGAAAGAAGGGAGATATGAGTGAGGAGGAGGAGGATGCGGAGGAACCGTAATGAACATTTGGGATGATGAGAGGGAAGGGAGGGAGTGGAAGAAGGATCTGCTAAGTTTTGGGAATATGGGGTTGAAGGAAGAACTTAAAGACAACGTAAGCCTTTTCTTATTTTCCCTACCACACAGTTCGTCCATGTTAATTTGGCAGATTTCTTTCCTTCTTTTTTTTTTTCGATAATTTCCCTCATGGAATGGCAGAATAAGACAATACCAAGTCTCTATATTCTTTTCATAATACTTCTTCGTGACTAGAACTAAATCCTGGCGTTACTCTCTTGCTACAATCCAGCATTCAAAAACATATGAAAAGTGGCCAAAACAGAGCCTAGTTGTTTTTCACATTTTGCTTTCCGCCATACACTGTTCGGCCTACCGGTGCACAAAAACAGCCCATTAGACTCCTCACCAAGGTAATTATAGGTACTGTAATTCACTAGTGCACCATGACGCATCACCTCCCCACTTCTCTCTCTCTCATAGTATAGTCCCATCGACCGTTCCTTTGTATTCTCCTACCCTGTTTTTCATTTCTAAACGTTTCCCCATCAACCTGGCTTTTTTTTTTTTTATCTTTCCATGCTCATCCTGGTATACGTGCAGGGCTGGGAAAAAATTGTGACACTATGCATCAAGATAATAACAGGTACCTTACTGTCCTTCACCACAGCACTCACACGCGTCCTCCCCTCGCCCCTCTCACTTTCCATCGAAGTTTTTCTTACCTTTTTACCTTGTTTTTTCATATAAGCTTCTCTGAGTCTTTTCTCTAACATACATTTTTTTTCAACCTCTTCAGCCCGATGGATCTTGAGCTGAATAAAATCGCCAGACGTTAGCCGGAAGTCAACAAAGGGGCATTCATCGGCTGCGTACCCTACGTTACGCCAAGGAAGTTGGAACAGTCGAAGCTGGGTTAAAGAAACAGGCACGACGAAAATAGGTAATGGGTGGGATGACCTAGAATACTGGGGGCGGTAATGCTGGGGCAGGAGAATACACCCACGGCAAATGGGCGTTGTAGGATTTGTACTTTGGATGCAGTGAAGGTTTATTTCAAAATATCCTCCAAGACTGAAAGTGTCAGGGGATAAAGAAATAAACGTTGAAGGCCAAAGAAGTGTGTGGGATGAGCTGGAACTGTGGTGGGTAGTGGGGTGGGGACAAGATTATACCTTTTCAACACAGGTGCCGCAGAGTTAATGACATGAAAGCAACGATTATTTTTTTAAAGTTTTCTCCAACAAAAAGAACAAGCTAACGTTGCCCTCAAATGCCTGGCCTCCCGCTACCCAGGCAATATAGTAAATCCCTGAGAATACGGGGTTAAGTTGTCTTATTTTTCGTGCAGGTTTAGGCCTAGGGAACATAATAGCCCAAATTGCAGACACACGTTATAACACCCTCTGTCCATCACACGGGTACTCACGCTTGTCACACAAATCCATTTTCTCGCCACTCTTTTTTGTTAATATTTTCCTAGCGACTTCTTTCCTGCCGGTGTGTTTTCTTATCTTTTTAATTTACGTACATTTCTCCACACTTTTTTTTCTTAAATTGTGGCGTTTTCCATGCTTTAATTTCTTATTCCTACATTTAATTTTAGGCCTAGGTAGAAACTAGCCTAAATGAGAACAGTACGGTAACACAGACCGCACACAGAACTTATTACAGTGAATGTCCATGAATGGTGTACGAAGACAATAATTTCTATTTTCACGTTCTTATTTCCTTCATCTTATCCCTACATTTAACTACAGGTCTACATCAAAACAGTGAAACATACCGCACGTACAGGTTTAAATAGTGAATATCCATCAGTCATGTACTGAGACGTATCACTTTTTATTTTCTCATTCTTCTCTGCTGATGCCTATACTTAACTACAGGCCTACATAAAGCCAGTGACACAGATTGCACATTCACCCTATAATAATGTATGTCCATCACTGGTGTACTGAGACGCATCACCCCTTTTATTTTTTCCCCTGTGTTGCGTCGGTGTCCATTGTGGTGAGGTAGCGGTGTGGAAGTCCCGTTCCGGTGAAAGCTGGGGTTCAGGCCTTATGTGGAGGGTCACTCTGCCTCTGACCTCCTCCCCTACCACCACCACCCACCGCCACCACATTAACCTCACTCCAAAACACACCACACCACACCACACCACACTTTTCTACATCACTCGACACCAGACCAACCTCGTCTATTTAAGCTCCCTTCCCCTATCACACCACACTAACATCATCCACCACACCACACCACACCAACCTGGCCCACCACACCTCCCCAACCATCAAACACCACATCAATCTGGCTAAGCACACCATACCACCCAACCGCCACAAAACACCACACTAAGCTTGTCTTTGTGTATTACCTCTCTGCCCCCTCCCCCCGGCCCCCCCTTATCACACCCCACCCCACCCCACTAACTCCTTCTTATACCTTGTCTACTTCTGACCTGCTCTCCTCCTTTTGTTCTACTTTCATGCCTATATTTCTAACCTCTCCATCTCTCTACCTCCTCCACTATTTCCTCTTCTTCCACCTCCCCACTCCCATTCCCCCCATTCTACCTCTCTTCTCATATCTTCCCCATATCTGACTCCCTCCCCCTCCTCATCGTTCCTCTTCCTCTTCCCTCCGCCCATGCCCCCTTCCTACCTTTTCTCATACCTTCTTGTCTGACCTAATCTCTTCTTCTCTCTTTATATAAAACCCTCCTCCACTGCTTCTATCCCTCTTCTCATATCTTCCCCATTTCAGACCTCGCTCTCGTCCCCTCATTTCTCTTCCTGTTCCCCCTCCCAATCACCGCCTCGCACCTTCCTCCTCTTCTCCTATTTCTTTCATGGCCTCTTTTCCCTCTCCTCCTCTTCCTCCTTTCATACCCTACCCATTCCACCACCTTCTCCCCACCTTCATGCGATATTCCACAAACTTATTCGATTCTTATGCTCTATCTATTCTTGATCTCATCCTCTTATGCTCTATCTCTCAAACTCTCTCTCAACTACCCTCCTTCTATCTCCTCTCTCTCTCTCTCTCTCATGTATGGCCTCCTAACATTTGTATTTTTGGAGTGTTGTTGGTAAGATGTGAGAATGTTTGGTTAGAAAGAAGCAAAAGGTGAAAGAAAAGATGGTGACAGGAGTATAGTGGTGTGGTGTAAGTTAAGTGATATTTTCAGTGTGGGGGTTGGGGGTTAGTTTGCTGTCTTACTTCTATCAACCTAATCCCGTAATGCTGTGTGTGTGTGTGTGTGTGTGTGTGTGTGGGTGTGGGTGTGTGTGTGTGTTCCCTCCATCACATCTTCCACAGTAACCTCAAACACAAAGAAACACAAACTTCCCTACATTCCCTCCCAGTCACATCCACACAAACACAGAACAAACAAGCCCACAAACACACTCTCACTTTTTAACTAACCCGCGAACCCAAACACACTAAAATCAAACATATCTCTACATCAAAAGCAAATTGGTTATAAAACAAATAACCAAACACACATTCACTCATCCCAAATAATCACCTGAACCCCAAGTAATACACACACACACACACACACACACACACACACACACACACACACACACACACACACACTTTCCAAATAAATGTATAATTCTTCCATTCCATCAAGTCACGGCACGGACAGCAAAACACACACACACACACACACACACACACACACACACACACACACACACACACACACACACACACACACACACACACACACACACACACTCTTCCACACAATCCCATCTCCAAACATAAACAAACACACAATCCCCAAACAAACATAAGCATGCACAAACACACAATCCCATTCCCAAACAAACATGAGCAAGCACAACCACACAATCCCATCACCTAATAAACACAATCACGCACAAACACACAACCCCATCCCCAAACATACACAAGCACGTACAAACACAATCCCATCCCCAAACAAACACATGCAAGCACAAGTAAACAATCCCATCCTCAACAAATACAAGCAAATGCAAACACAATCCCATCCTCAAACAAACACGAGCGCGCATAAAAACACACAATCGCATCCCCAAACAAACACCATCAAGCAGGAACACACCATCCCCTGCCACAGCCCACAAAACCCGGCTGTCTGGTGCTACTCCGTCCAATCGACCACAGGCAGACCCACTAATCACTGCACACCAATTAGCCTGATTACCCCAGCCCCTCTGAGGTGTGTGAGTGCCGCGGGTGGGTAGGTAGGTAGGTAGGTAGGTAGGTATGTAGGTAGGTGGGTGGGTAGGTAGGTAGGAAGGAAGGTAGGTGGGTAGGAAGGAAGGTAGGTGGGTAGGAAGGAAGGAAGGTAGGTAGGTAGGTAGGTAGGTGGGTGGGTAGGTAGGCAGGTAGGTAATAGGTAGGTAGGTGGGCTAGTATACAAGGGGTTTAATGAGGGACATGTCACTGGCACTCTATTCCGTCTCACTGGGTCAGGGGTTTACTGGGTCACAAAGACACACGGTTACACAGCCTACACAGACGCGATGCACCCAGTGAGGAGGGCCGGCCATATCTCTACCCCCCCTTAAAAGAATCCCTCCTATGCTGGCAAAATAAAATAAAATAAAATAAAATAAATAATATTCGACTGTCGTATCACAATCAAATGCAGCAAAAGCCCTCGTTCTGAAAGGGTTAATGGAGACGGTTCCCTGGTCTTCCCCGACGGGCCCACCTACACCAGGATAAAATCGTCTGTGACTCTGTCGTTACACACAATAAAATACACAATACGTACTAGTGGTGCAAAAATTAATGTTATCAGTACCAGATAACCTTACTGAATTCTCTCTCTCTCTCTCTCACTCTCTCTCTCTCTCTGCTGCCTCAATATTGGTTTCATCCATTTCACCCTGTCAAGCCACTTTTCAATCCGGACACCAACGCACACTGCGCATGGGGAATCACACACACACACACACACACACACACACACACACACACACACACACACACACACACACACACACACACACACCTTTGATCTCTCGCTACACCAATCACAATATAAAAAACCATAGCTACAAACCCTTCCCCCCCCTCCTTCCCATTCCCACTGTACCCATGACATTATTTCTTGCTACTTTCAGGCAATTTCATTAAGTTTAGGAATCACTTTTCGTGCTGAGTTCGTGATGGCTATATTTAACGCCTGCAGTTCGAAAAATCTTCCCAAAACTCAGCAAAAATCCACAACAGAGGTAACAGGGATTAATAAAAAATGACATCGTAGTGAAGTTAGTAGTAGTAGTAGTAGTAGTAATAGTTGTGATAGTAGTGGTAGTAGTAGCAGTAGTAGCAGCAATTGTAGCAGATGTAGTAGTAGTAGTTGTAGTAGTGGTTGTGGTAGTAGTAGTAGCTGTCATCTTGTGTTCACCCACACATTCATCTGAAATGTGAACCCGTTGGACTTCAGGCTAAAACCGCCCTTCTCCCGCAGTCCACCGTCCTGCTTTCTGGGGACAGGACAAAATAGTTGAGGGACGTTTGTATAACCAGGTATGTGATTGTCCGGTGCCATCGGTGCCACCACAGGAAGGCGTCCCTCTCCACCACCTGTGACCTGGTTAACCCGTTCACTACCATGACCTCATCAGGCCTTTATTCTGATCTTCAGATGACTATACATTTAATGACACTTATCAAACTCCTGCACTCCCAGGCGGGTCTCCTAAGCTGCACAAAACAGTTTGACTTTTGCTGAACAAAACTGAATAATGATGTTAATAATAATAATAATAAAAAGAGGCCCTCGAGGTGAATGGAAACTGACGCTCTTTGCACTATAAAGTGCTGGGAGGCGGGGTCGGACCATTACTACGTTGTTATCAGAAAGGGAAAGGAGGGGAGGATTAACCTTTTGGCTGCGACAAGACAGCTACTAAAATCTGATTAAAATGTGCATCGTACCTGCGTAATTCTGTACAGGAAAGTTCTTTAATCTCAACCACAGCATTAATCGAAATGTAAAAAATAAATAAATAAATAAATAATAAATGAATAAAAAAGGCACCCCGGTCTTCTCTACGGCATAGTAAAATCGTCTATCCTTATTTGAATAAAATGCCGAGTACGTTCATAGAAGCCAGAGTTTATTAACCCCTCCAGCCAAGCCCGTAGTGCATTGTACTCTTGGCGTCAAGTTCATCCGTATGTAGCAAAACTCCCAAGACTGACAAACGTTTTGAACCAGAGTCTAAACACAATCACTGGGAGGGGGGGAGGGTTCAAGAACAGACATACCGAGTTTGGTCCATAGTTACAGATGTCTTCTGAGGGAAAGCTACGGTCACTTTTTTACTCCTGCGACGGCTTCCTTGGGATAATTTAATTTGTGTGTGTGTGTGTGTGTGTGTGTGTGTGTGTGTGTGTGTGTGTGTGTGTGTGTGTGTGTGTGTGTGTGTGTGTGTGTGTGTGTGTGTGTGCGCGCGCGCAGAACACACTGATGTCTTGTGAGGTAATGTTTCTGCCACAGATGCTCCTACAAAGCCGCCACGCCCACAGGCGGGCAAGCACCATTGCTTGTTTTTATACTAGCTGCTCTTTTTACTACGAAGCTACTTCATTCAGCTTAGCAAAGCATGCTAGTAGATAAGTAAAGGGGTTAATGATCGCTACTTATCTAGCCCTTGCAAGTCAAATAGTTTTTAGAGCTGCTACGATCGTCTTGAGAAAGCAAGACTAAAATGAAAAAGGCATCGTAGTGAAGTGTGTAAGGCCATATTATTAAACATGATGTACCAAAGGCATCGTAGTGAAGTGTCTAAGGGCAAATTATTAAACCTTATATACCAAAGGGAATCCATTTTCTAGCACCAATATTGAAGAATGTCGGAAAACAAAAAGGGTGAACTTTTTGCCTAGACTTCCCTCTCCTCCCTTCAACCCTTTCCCTGTATCCTCCCCCCCCTTCCTTTACCCACTCGCCTTGCATCTGTCCTATCGTCTTAGGCTATTCCCCTCCCCAACTCTTCTCTCCTCAGTCATCCTTCTCTTCTCCAACCCTTCTGCCCGTCCTTTTCCATTACAACTCATCACATCCTCTTCCCTCCCTCTGTATAACTCATCCTCCTCCTTCCCTCCATGCCTCTTCTTTAATCATTCTTTTCTTCGCATTCCGTCTTCTGTCAAACCATCCCTCTTCTCTCTCCCTACAACTTCCCCTCCTTCCATCCCTGCCTCTTCCCCAATCATCTCTTCCCTACCTTCACTTTATCACTCACTCTCCACACTCTTCCCTCCCTCCCTTTCTAACTTCCTTCCTTCCTACATCTTTTCCTTCCCTTCGGTTCCCCAATCTTTCATCTCTTCTTCCTCAACTCACTCTCCACACTGTTCCCTCCCTCCCTTTCTCTCTTCCTCCCCTCCTACATCTTCTTTTCCTTCTCTTCGGCTCCCCAATCTTTCATCTCCTCTTTCTTCCTCATTTACCTTTCATCAAACTCATTCCCTCCCTCCCATTCTTCCCCTATCTCGTCCTCTCTCTTCCGCTCTCTCTACGTCTTCCCTTCTCCCCGACCCTAACAATGTCTTCCCTTCTTCCTTTCCCAATCACCACTCCCTTCCTCTTCTGCCTTCTATCATACCTATTCCCCACACCCTTATCTACCCAGTGCAAGCACACACACACGTATCTCTCGCCCCTCCTCCACCTCTCTCTCCTTCCTCTCACCCTCCCCCTATCCCTTCCCTCCCCTCCCTTACTCAATTGATTATCTGCCCTCTCCTCCCTACACTTTCTCTTTCCTCCACCCCCCTCCTTCTCCTCCTCCCCTGTACCCTTCATTCTCTCCCCTCCCCGCCCTCTCTCCCTCCCCTTCCTTCCCCTCCTCTCTTCTTCTCTCCCTCACCCAACTGATTATTTTCCCTCACCTCCCTACGTCTTCCTCTTCTCCACTATCACCCTCTCAT
The DNA here is from genome assembly GCF_032717465.1 of Coenobita brevimanus. Classification (NCBI taxonomy): domain Eukaryota; kingdom Metazoa; phylum Arthropoda; class Malacostraca; order Decapoda; family Coenobitidae; genus Coenobita; species Coenobita brevimanus. Next base: position 48,876,825 of record NC_137003.1, read on the forward strand.
TCCTCCTCTCCCCTTACTTCCCACTCTTCCTGTCCCTCCCTCTCCCCTTCCCTCCCCTCCCCTCCACTTAGTCTTTCCCTCCACGTTCTCTCCACACATTCGTTCCCTCTGCCAACTGTTGTGGATGAGGAGGGGAAGGTAGGGAAGAAGGAGGAGAGGGGAGGGGAGGTGGAGGGAGGGAAGGGAAGAGGAAGGGGAGGGAAGGAAGGTAAGGCGAAGAAAGAAGAGATGAATGGGTGGAGAGGGAGGGAAGAGAAGAGGAAGGGGACGGAGGGGAGGGGCGGTGGAGAAAGGAGAGATGAATGGGTGGAGAGGGGGGGAAGGGAAGACGAAGGGAAGAGAGGGGAGGTTGGATGGGGAAAGGAGAGATAAATGAGTGGAGAGGGAGGGAATGAAGAGGTAAGGTGGAGAGGGACAGAAGTGGGTGGGCAGGGAAGGAAGGGGAAGCTATGGGAAGTGGAGGGACAGTAAGAGAGGGATGGGAGTAATGGATGAATGGGTGGTGAGATGGGGAGGGACTGGAAAAAAGAGGGGAAGCGGGATAGAGGACAAGGAGGAATGGAAAGAGAAGGGGAGGGAAAAGAAGAGGGCGAGGGTAGGGAAGAAGAGGGAATGAAGAGGGAGAGGGTTGGGAGCGAAAGGGAGAGGAGAGGGAATAAGGAAAAAGAGAGGGAGTGGAGGGAAAAGAGAGGGGGGCATGGCAAGGGAAAAAAAAAAGACGGAAAGAGAGGGAAGCAAAGGAATGGAGAAGACAGAAGATGAATGGGTGGACGGGGAGGTGGATGGAGAGATAGATGGGCCGCTGGGGAGGAGAGGGGAGGGGAGAGGGGAGGGGAGAGGAGGGGAAGAGAGGAGAGGAGAGGAGAGGAGGGGAGAAGAGAGCAGAAAAGATGGAGAGGGAAGAAGAGAGGAGTCGGAACGATGGGGAGGGAAAGATGAGGGGGTGAAAAGGAGAGAGGGATGAGATGAAAGGGAATGACGACAAGGGGGTAAGGACAGGGGCTGGGAAAAGAAAAATCAAAAGGGAGGGGGAAAGGGTGAGAAAGGAGAGGAGAGAGAGAGAGAGAGAGAGAGAGAGAGAGAGAGAGAGAGAGGAGGGGGGGGGTCGTGAAGAGAATAGAGAGGCGCTGACTGGGACGGGGAAGTGAGGGAAGGAGGAGAGAGAGGACGGAAAAGACGGAGGAAGAAAAATTGATGTGAAGGAAGATGGAGAGGGAGGGAGGGAGGGAGAGACGGAGGAAGATATGGCGAAGGAAAGAGGGAGGAAAGGAAGGAAGGGAGGGATAGCAGAAAAGAAGGTTAAAGAACGTGGAAGGGACGAAACAAAGGGAAGATAGGGGAAGAAAAAGACAAGAGGAAGGGAGTGTTATGAGGGAGGGAGGAAGGGAGGAGGCGTAGAGAAGGCCGGAGACACTGAGAAGGGAGGGAAGGTTGCGTGAACACTAAGAGGGAGGGAGGGAAGGTAGGAGGGTGGGAGTGGAGGATAGTGAGACGAAGAGAGAAGAAAGGGAAGGTCTGTAGGTAATGGAGGGAAGCAGGGAGAAAATGGAAGGACAGAAGGAAGAGAGGGAGGTGGAGGAAAGGGAGAGAGAGACTGGGGAGATGGGTGGGAAAGATGGAGGGAAGAAAGGAAGAGGTAAAGAGGATGGGAGAGGAGACAGGGAGGAAGGGAAGGAGGAAGAGGAAAGGGAGAAATGTGAGATTAAGAACCAAGAGGGAAAGAACAGGAGGAAACGAGAGAGAGAGAGAGAGAGAATGGGGGGAAGAGGGTTGCGTGGACACTTAAGCGTCGAGGAAAGGAATGAAGAGGGGAAGACTGGAGGGAGAGGAGGTCTGGGGGAAGGGGGGGAGGAGAGAAGGGGAAGGAGGGAGAAGACACTGAGGAAGGAGAGAAAGAAGGAAGGAGGGAGGGAGGATGAGGAGGGAGGGAAGGAGTAAATATTCATGGACACTTGTGTTATGAGTACAGGAGAGGAAAGAAGGGAGATGCGAGGAAGGATGGAGGGGGAGAGGGAGAGAGAGAGGGGATAGGGGGAGAGGGAGAGAGGGAAGGGATAGGGGGAGAGGAAGAGAGGGAGGGGATTGGGGGACAGGAAGGGAGGGAGAAAGGGAAGGAAGAAGATGGAGAGAGTGAGGGTATGGAGAGGGAAAGAGGGAGAGGATGGAGGGAGAAGAGGGGTTCACATGAGAAGTAGAGGAATGGGAGGGGGGAGGGTAGAAGGATGAGGAAAGGGCGGGAGAGCCAGTGTGTGTGAAGAAAGAAAAGGGGAGGGGGAGGGAGGCAAGACGGGAAAAGGGGGTAACGGGGAGAGAGAGGGAGATGGAGGAGGAGAGGGGAGAGATAGAGAATGGTAACTAGTAGGAGACCGGGCACTGGAAAGAGGGGAAGGAGTAACAATCAGGAGGGTAAAATAAATAAACAAATAAAGTTGGGTAAGGGTGTAGAGGAGGAAGGAAGGGAAGAATGGGTGAGAAAGGAAATGAGAGGAGACAAAAAGAAAGGAGAGAAGAATGGACTGTGGAAAGAGGAGGAGGGGTGGGAAGGTGAGGGGAAGGGGAAGGGAGGAGAGGGCAGAAGGATGAGGAAAGGGACCGGGAAGGGGGAGGGAAGGAAAGGAAGGGGAAAGGAGGGATGAGGAAGGGGGAGGGACAGAGGGGGAGGAAGGAGGAGGGGGAAGGGGTGGGAAGAGTAAAGAACGGAGAAGGGAAGAGAGGGGAGGGGAGAAGAGCTGGGTGGTCCGTGAATGAAGTGACTCAACCCAGCACGCCCCCCCCCCTCTGTCTGTCTGTCTGTCTGTCTGTCTCTCTCTCTCTCTCTCTCTCCAGTGCAGCTACCTTGCCTCCTCTCTAACCAGGCACAGAGAAGGACAAAATAAAAAGAGTGTATGAAGTTAGTGAGGATTACTGAACGTAGTGAGGATGAGAAGAGAGGATAGTTGATGTGGGCGAATTGGGTTGTTAGTGGTGAGACCTAACTACAAACTCCACCCCAACTACATAGCCGCCACTTCCTCTCTCTCTCTCTCTCTCCACCACATGAATACACAAGGTCAAGTCACCTTTGTATGCGATGGCATGTACTTTAGCAGGTCTGCATACACACACACACACACACACACACGTACACAGAGGATACACAAATTCACTCATCAAAGCACATAGGCACTCAGTTTGGGACGACTGAACACTGAAACAAAAACTATCAGACACAGGTAAACATACACACACAGGAATGCAGTTCAGTGTGGCAAGGTCGAGCAAACACATGAAAGTCAAAACACACACACATGCCAAACGTCTACACTGACCCTACACAGGCACGCAATTTGCCAAGGCCGCTCTCCCTCTAACACACACACATGAATACAGCTCAGTGTGACAAGGTCGAACAAACACATAAAACGTCAAAACACACACACACACACGCCAAACGTCTACACTGATCCTACAGGGGTACGCAATTTCCCAAGGCCGCTCTCCCTCACACACACACACACACACACACACACACACACACACACACACACACACACACACTCCATAAGTGTGATTTATATACTTCTATAACCAGATTAAGTTAATCTATAAATGTTAGCACGAATCACTTACTGTAGAAAAAAAAAAAAAAAGGTCTGTGCAGCCTGTGTATCTATGCAACCCTTTCTCTCATTCTTACTTCCTGGCATCCCCATTTATCTCTGTCAAACACCTGAACTATATACGGCACGGAGTGATTCTCTCTCTCTCTCTCTCTCTCTCTCTCTCTCTCTCTCTCTCACGTCTAATTGATCTGCGAGTGGCGCTTGACCAGTGCTTGGGCAAGATAGGCCAGGCATTAAACGGGCGCGCCCGCACGCACGCACAGAGCACTGCGCGCGCGCGCGCGGACAAATAGCGTAAATCCTGTGGAGTGCACTACCTCCCACATATATTTCATATATCCCGTATACACACACACACACACACACACACACACACACACACACACACACTTATCTCTCTCTCTCTCTCCCCCTATAAGAGAGAGAGAGAGAGTTAAAGGAAGGAAGAGGTCAAACAGGCGGTGGAAGGATGGTGTATGAAAGATTTACCGCCTCCTGGATATCTCAGAACCTAGGCTGTTAAAAGTCTATGGACCAAAGCACACAGGAACTGAAGTGGTGTACTGAGAGATGACTCACCTTTAATGACACAGAGCAGACAAGATGTGGAGCTACTGTGGTAAACCTAAATCAACACGGGCTGGTCCCGCATGTTTTAAAAATGTGAGATCACACCTGAGGCACTGAAAGTAAGTAAAAGTTTGCTTTCATCTTTTTTCAGGCGCTTCCCTGCTGGAAAGGGTAACATCGTGTGTGTATATATATATATATATATATATATATATATATATATATATATATATATATATACCGGGTATATATCGATAATTTTTGTACTACATGCATCACTGGCTATTGCTTCTAACTCTCTGACTATCACAGATCTCCCATAACTAAAATAAAATCGCTTCGTTGTGGTAACAATACAATATAATAATTTGCCGTTGTCCTTTATAAGTGTTAATGAAGATTACTTTTAACCCTTTCACCTCCAAAGGCCTTCCCTGAGGTGAATATAATCGCCTGGAGACAGCACGAAGGATAGGTGTCATCCTACACTACAGTAGTTACCGCCGCCCCACGCTGATGGTTCAACAGGTGTGTATGATCTGTGTATCACTCCCCCCCTCTGCCTCCCTGCATTATTCCCTTAAGCGACTCATCTCCTTCCCTATTACTCCTTCAGACATTCCATTACTTCCCCCATTATTCTCTCTGACATGACCTCTTACCTATTCCTCCTATCTCATACTCTCTCTCTCTCTCTCTCTCTAATCCAATTATTCCTTTCTGCTTTTTACCTGCCCTCCACCTCTCTCTCTCCCTCTTCTCTTACCTTCCTCTCTTTCTCCCTCCTCTTCCTCTCTCCATTGCACCCTTGTATCACTCTTCCCCCTCGTGTTCCCTTCCTCTTTCTCTCCCTCTCGTCCTCCCTCGTTATCTTTTCCTCTATCCATCATTCTTCTTTCCTCTTCTCTGCTCCTCTCCCTTCTTCCTTCTATTTGTCTCCTCTTCCCCATCCACATCCTCTCTCCCTTCCCTCTTCCATCTGTTCTCTCTCATCTCCTTCAATCTCTTTTCCCTCCTGTTCTCTCCCTCTTCCCCTTAATCCTCCTCCTATCTTACTCCCTCTCTGCCTGGCTATACTCTAAGTGTAATATAAGGTGTACTTACAGAGAGAGAGAGAGAGAGAGAGAGAGAGAATTACAGATTTTGCTGCTGTAATTCAACTCCCTGAAACTCCCTGAATCCAAAATATGTTCTTCATTTCATTCTTGCTACGTCCAGGTGATTTCATTCAGCTTATGATAGACTCTTCGAGTTGGAGAGGTAGATATGAAACCTTCCTTAAAAAAAAAAAAAAAAAAAAAAAAAAAAAAAAACAGGGACAGCAAAAGATTAAAATGGAACAGACCACCGTAAAATTGTCCAAGGAAAATTTTGATAAAGAAAACTCCCCACAGCCATTGCCTACTAGAAGCCAAGCTACAAAGGGACCTTGAGGTCATGGTCACTAATCTTGTGCATGTCACCTTAGGTCATCACAATCTACAAGTCCACCAAGTTCGGTGGCTCTAGCTTTAATCCTTCATCGAAAATTAGGTGACATCCGGAATATCCGGAAAAGTCCCAATTTTTTACCCCAAGAGATCTCTGAGAATATTCAACCGACTGGAATCATACTCCTTCCCGCACTGCGTCCGCCTCAATGTTATACTGTAGTAAAATTTCAACTTCCTAGCTTAAGCAGATCTTGAGATTGCGTGGATCATTTACTTTTCTGTTCCGGAAAATATCCGGGGATCCGGTTGACGAATTGCCATCATAGGTTATTTGGCCAAAAGAAGCGGACAGCTGTCCGACTACTCGTAAGCTGGCCAAGTTTGAAGGCTTTAGTTCAAATAGCCTTTGAAATATTGCAGTTTTAAAATAAGTAAGAATAATAATAACAATATTGACAAAAACAAGAAAACTTCCCACAGGGATGCGCGAAGTTGTAATAATTCGTCACCGGGTTAAACGGAAAAGAAATAAAAAAGAAATGGCATGGAACACGTCGGGATTGATGACTTATTACTGGTGCTCTTCATTTTCCTCTTTTTTTCCTCTTCATTTTTCTCATCTTTTTCCAGCAGGTCAAATGAGCGTATGATAAAGTAGCCTAGTTAATGATTCCTCGTCTGTCTGTTTTTTTTTTCTTTTTCTTCTCTGGCAACGTTCCAAACTATAAGAGGTGGTGCTGGTTTAATGCCGTGAATTATTCAAATGGAATAGATTATACCCACATATTGAAACTGTCTTTTAGTGGAAATTAATCCTTAAAAAGCTTTTCGGTTCTGAGTAGTCTAGTATCGCTTCTTGATTTTTTTTATTTGCCTAATTATAAAATTCTTCACACACAAAACAATCTAGGCAGCATTCACCTCACACTCAAGCCTCTTAACATTTCTCAACACATTTGCATACACGCCTGACAGTCTGACAATGCTGATACGGTGCTTTATCGACGCACTCTACATCTCACTCTTCCCCGCTCAGCCAGTATCAAGTGTGCTTTACAGTCACGTCTGCATTTTAAAGAGATAATACGGGTATAACTCTTGTGGACTGATATTTATTTATTTATTTTTATTACTTTGCCCCGGGTCTGTCAACGTCTGTGTATGGACGCTGCTTTCTGATACATTCAAGATAACATGTTCACGAGGAAAAAGCTTATCTGTATTACTTAAAAGTATTATTCTGTACAGGCTGTTCCATGTATAAAGCTCCATTTATAAAGCTCATCTTAAAATACACCACTACACCAGTCGATTTCTTGTGTGTTCCTGGGACGGCTCAGTCAGCGTTATCAATGTCTAACCTGTATTATTTATTTTCTCACTCCCACAGCCACACCCACGCCCAAACCAGCAGACTGAGCCGTCCCCACAACACATCAGATACCGCCAGATGAGTTGGACGGATCACCTTGTGTTTTTCATCTCAATTCCCTTAACGTAATACATTTCTCTTCCTTGTTTGCCTTTAACCCCTTCAGTACAAGGTCGTGTTTTTCTGGTCTAGTCCTGCTATGCCCAGACGGTTTTATTCAGCTTATGATACAAATGGATGGTTGGATGGATGTGATGATAGATAGATGGCTGGATGGTTATGATGATAGACAGATGGTTGGATGGTTATGATGATAGACGGATGGTTGGATGGTTATGATGATAGACAGATGGTTGGATGGTTATGATGACTGACAGATGGTTGGATGGTAACAACAGATACAGGTTGGCTGGATGGTAAATGATGGATACAGATGGACAGCTGGATGGTAAACGATAGATGTAGATGGATGGATGGAGGGTAGTAGCGGACACGGATGGATAGCTGAAAGGTTACACGCAGAGGGATGGATGGATGGATGGAGGTAGGGAGGGATGGTAGTAGCGGACACGGATGGTTAGCTGAAAGGTTACACGCAGAGGGAGGGAGGGAGGGATGCTCGTATTGGACATGGATGGACAGCTGTAAGGTTACACGCAGAGGGATGTATGTATGGATGGATGGAGGGATGGTAATAGCGGACACGGATAGATAGCTGAAAGGTTACACGCAGAGGGATGGATGGATGGATGGATGGAATGAGGGATGGTACTTGCGGACATGGATGGATAGCTGAACGGTTACACGCAAAGGGATGGATGGATGGATGGATAGCTGGATGGATGGCGGGAGGGATGGTAGTAGCGGACAAGGATGGAGAGCTGAAAGGTTACACGCAGAGGGATGGATGGATGGTAATAACGGATACGGAAGGATGCCTGGATGATTCTCTACGCACGGCTACTCACCTCTGTGGCGTAAAACAATCTGGCTCTTTCAACCTACCTGGAAATAAAGGGAAAAATCATTAGGATCGATGCACGAAATTATTTGGCTGTGTTAGTTTGTTTGCCAAACCATATCAACATTTAGGTGAAAAAATGAACGATGATGATGGTGATGATCATAAGTGACCCATACTGGTACATTTTTACTGGAGAGAGAGAGAGAGAGAGAGAGAGAGAGAGAGAGAGAGAGAGAGAGTCAGTCACCGTATGAAGACCTGTTATAGAAGGGACGAGAAGAGAGGAGCAGACAGGCGTGACGGAGAAAGCAAAGAGCGGACATGATAAATAAAAAAAAAAGTTAAAAAGGCAGAAGAGTACACATGAAGGGAAAACAAACAGAAAACAGGAGAAAGAATGGAAAACTAAGATTAGGGTACGTAGAAAGAAGATAACAGCCTAAATGATTTGAGAAGTATGAACAGGTTAGTGTAACCTTATTTTAAATACACGACTTAACTGGCTGGTACGAATATACGTAAGGATATTTCTCATAATCTTAATAATGTAACTATTTTTGTAACATTACCCGTGAAGAGAATTGGAGGCCCATAATATTTGACGGACTTTTCTGTAACAACTATGATTTTGGCATTACAGTCCAATAATTTCTTCCATGAAGGTAGCCTACCAGGTATTTTTCTATTGATTTACGAGTCGGTCGATGCAACTCTTTCATTAAGCCAAGAACGCTTGCCGATTATATTACAACGATGACTTCCAGCATTAGACTGATTAGGCTAAATGACACCCGCAATACAGCAGCGATCTATTAAACAACCATTTGATAGGTATTCATAATTTTTTCCTCTATTATATTAGCCTGCTAATTTCTGACCAATCTACGCAGCTGAGGTTATTCCTTGCAGTCCAGAGAATAAATGAAATAGTTTGCAACTCTGACAACTACCATTCCTCAGCTGAACAAAACAGGGATACTATCGATAAAATGTCTGCCGCGTACGCCCGGGGCATCTTACCATCTCGCCGACTGGACGCATCAGTGCATCCTTACACAACCTAACTTGACCTACCTGAGGAGCTTCGCCCTCCAGACCCCCACAATTATAACGACCTGGGATCGCCACTACGACAAACACTGAATGCCTCTGATACCTTCCAAGCCAAAACTTCTAATCTAACCCAACCTAATCCACCTGCAAAACAACCACACCCAGCACCAAGTCAGTTTTATCGAAAAATTACTTTCGGCGCAATTATAGTTATCAAAACTAACTGCACAGTGAAGCCATGCCTAACACGGTTGTTAGTCATCAATAACGCCCGAAAAAATACAATGAAATCGTCTACGCGGAGAAGACAAATTATCGATAATTTCCTAAAATAGTTTTCTGGCAGCAAATCCTATTTTTCGAGATAATCACAATCTTCACCACCACCATCATCATCCAGACCTCATTTAAGACGCCCTGCATCAAAATCGAATACACTGTCCTTCGGAAAATAATGTATTCAATTAATTGACACAAATATCTACGCTTTTTGAGTTAATGTGACTGCTGTTAAGTGCCGCAGTTGTTACGAGACCGTCAGGTGCCGGATAATTGGAGCACCAAAATTAATCTCGACTTGGAAGACGTTGTGGAAAATACTGTAATTAAATTTTTAATAACGATAGTCAGGCGGTTTATTCCTTAGTGAAAGCGAAGAGGATATATGGTATATACATACATATATATATATATATATATATATATATATATATATATATATATACACACACACACACACGTATGTATGTATGTGTGTATGTATATATGTATATAAAAAGAGATATTAACGGCGAGAAAAGATTGAGAAAGAGGAGACACATGAAGAGGAAGAGCAAGAGGAAAAGTTGGAGCAGCCAGAGGAGAATGAAGAAGGTGAGTTGATGGAAGTAGCAGCATGGGAGGGGATGTGGGGGTGGGGTGGCGGGGGGAGGTCGGGGGATAAGTGGGGGTAGGGTGGGGGTGGGGGTGGCATCACCTGGCAGCGGGCCAGTGGGTGCCGCTGGTGCCACACGGGCGCCGCCTATCCTACACCCCCCCCTTCCCCCTCTTCAATGTCTCCCCCACCCCTTCTCCTCTCACTGACACCCCCCACCCCCCTAAGCCCCACCCCTCTTCACTGACCCGCACCACCATATTGCCCCTTTAGTCCCTTTCTTAGCACTGTTGTTGTTGATGCTGCTGGTGTTGCTGTGGCTGTTCTTATATTTTGTTTTTGTGTCACATTCACTTACCCCCTGCCACATCACAGCCACAGCCATCTCCCCGCCCCTCCTGCCTGACCCTCACCACCATATGATTATTCCTTTAGCCCCTTCCCTGTTACCATCGCACGAGCCGTAACTGTGTGTCTGGTTTATAGGTATACATCTATGGTAACAAAATGCCTCGTGAATGCCTGACCCAACACGGAATGTAGATTTGGGAAAAAGTAATTTGATTTGGTTACTGATGGATCAAAGGTCAAAGTCACGGGTCTAGGTCAAAGTTCAGACGCGGTGTTGCTGTGTTCTGTGCGCTCCCTCCCCCCCCCTTCTCTCTCTCTCTCCACTCAACCCGACCCACTTACCACCGCCGTCACTTACACTTAACACTTAGGGCCACTTAACTCCTATCTCAGCCGACAACACATTAACGAGGGCGATTCGGTCATTAAGGCAATCATTACTTTGGTATCAGGAAAAAATTGGGAGATAAAATTAGGCGATAAAATAAAAGAGGAAGATAAAATGGAGACGGTAAACGGGGAAGGGGAAGAGATAAAAGCATCAGAGAGAGGAATGGAACGCAGGTAAAGGGAGAGAAGACATGGACGGGAGGAAAACGAGAAAGGGAGAGAAAGGAGGAATGGAAAAAGGTGGAAAGAAGGAAGACGGTAATGATAGAGGGAGGAGAGACGGAGAAGAGATGAGAAGAGACGGAGAAAAGAAGAAGCGAGAGAAAGAGAGAGGTGAATGGAAAGGGAACGGAAAGATGTGATGGCAAGAAAGGAACGAGAAAGAGCAGGGCGAACAAGAAAGGACAGGGAGGGAGGGATGTGGAAGGTAGGATGGGGTGTGGGAGGAAGGAAAGAGAAAGGAGTACTGATAAAGAGAGAGAGGAGGATGAGAAGAACGAAAGCAAGGAAATGGATGGAAAGGGAAGGAAGAATAATAAATGGAGGGGAAAACAGTACGGGCAGGGAAGCGGAAAGGTGGATAAGAAAGACATGGGGAAGGAAGAAGGGAAAGAAGAGAAGAAGGGGGAGGAGGGAATGAAAAGGGAGGAATGGGGAACAGGAGGGAGGGGGAGGACTGGAGAAGGAGACGGAGGGGAGGGGGGGGGAAGTGGCGAGGGAGAGGGGTAAGAGGAGAGAGGGGGAAACCTCAGGGACACAAACTCTAAACTTACTCTTCTGACACACACACACACACACACACACACACACACACACACACACACACACACACGAAAACTTGCCACTGGAACCCATTACAAAAACGCAGTACGCCCATAAACATAGTCGCTTTACAAGTTGTCGCACACATGCACATATACCTCTATACTCGTAAACATACCGAGTATACATAAACACATGTCATTCAAAGCATTCATGCACACAAATATACAAGTCCCATAAAACACACACACACACACACACACACACACACACACACACACACACACACACACACACGGACAGAAACAGGCTTTAAACATAAATTATACGATGAGGTTTTAAACATACTTTCTGTAAACACACACCTCTTTAAACACACACAAACACAAACGCACAAGAATAAGCACAAATCAACATCCACGCACTAAAGCACATCTATGTAAATACAGTCCTATACATAGAAATCCCTCTACACAAAAAAGTAAAACACCCATCTCAACACATAGGCCTACACACAGCCCACTCAACAAATTACCCCTCCCCCCCCGTATAGACGGGTATACTGTACATACGCGGGCACACACACACACAATATATATATATATACCGAATACATGTACATATGCAGTAACTATATACAGTACGTACATTTACACGTTCTTTAATCATAAGTACATACATAAGTGACGCGTATAATCATGCACACATACAGTACACACGCCCACGCCTCTTTAAATACGGATACTTAACAAAGACGGGAGCTAAAATTAGCATGTGAGAATACCCCCCACTGACCTACACTCCACCCTTACCATACACCCTCACCACTGCCTCTCACCATACACTACCACCTACACCTCACCCCCTCACTCTCCACCATACAAATTACACTCACAACACCTTGCACCTTTCGTCTCTCACCATGCACTCTTTTATCTTCATCTTACACCCTAATCAAACATTCCCATCCGACATTCTCTTCATCTTACACCCTCACCATTAACTCTACATCCTCACCCTACACCATACATGTATGATGGTAGGTCGGGGCACCCAGCGTCCACTCATGTGTTGTGCTGTGTACTTCTTCGCCTTGGTTAGTTTGTTTCTTTGTCTGCCGTCCTCTATTCTTATTTCTCCTTATCCTTTCTGTCACTTTTTTATTACCCTTCTTTTCACTTCAGGCGGGATCTACACTGAGTGACACGCCCTAAGCTTTCCTGTAACCAAGGAAACCATTTACAACACTGGGCGGTAACCATATAACCAAAAAACGGAGTGGAGTGATATTGTGTCCTTGTTAAATGGATGGAGAAACAGAAACACGCGTCCATCCAGGAACCAAACTTCCATACTTTTCTCCACGCCTTGCTGTCGACCACAAGGGACCATTGGTTCACTGCAAGGGACGGCCCTACAGGGACGGCTGCTTCCCTACGGTTGATGGGTCAGCTCAGCCAGAAAGATTGGAGTTGATCAACTGCAACAACACCGTACATCCACTGTGCACTCTCACTAGCATCTTATATTCTCACCCTGCCTTCCACCATACACTCCGACCTACATGTTACACTCTTACCCACATTCTCATCTCTCTCCATACATCCTTGACCCACACAGGTACCGTATATACTGTACATACTATTCCCTCATCATACACTCTCAGCCCTATCTTAATAACCCCTACCTTACACACACACACACACACACACACACACACACACACACAATCAATCAAAACTAAGATACTCTCCACACCTCAGCTAAACACCTCTCAGACGATTTTATACACAGCTGAGAATATATAAGGCTGGAAGTAATATGTACACTGTCAAATTAACCCCCTAATGGCAAAGACAACTCTAGTGCCGTAGTTACTCCAAGGAAGATAACATCAGACGAATTTAATACAGCTGAGTGAGAGACAGGAGGGTGAGCGTTAATACTGTCACTGTTAACCCCGCCACACACACACACACACACACACACACACACACACACACACACACACACACACACACACACACACACACACACACACACACACACACACACACACACACACACACACACACACGTCTCAATACGGTAGCGGTACGGTATTCTGTTTCAGCTGACGCCACACGACTTCAGTCTTTACCGGTAGCGAGGGTAAGCATAGGCGCCTAAGGGTGATAATACAACCACCATTAACCCTTTCATCGCCGGGAAAACTGTGGTACTACTCTACCTAACACCAATGATTTGATGTAGGTGTGGCTCACAAGAGCCTAAGAATATTCAGTCCGTATGTAACAGCTGCGACAAATAATAATAATAATAATAACGGTAAAGTTTTTCACATCTCAGATTTTGACCAACAGAATACCGAACATGACTAACGATTTGCAACGACCAAGTACTACGGTATCAAGGCGTTTTTCTTTATCTATTTATTTATGTCTTCACTTACCTACTTACTTAACAATATTCAATTACCGTACTCTATTAGGCTTGGTGGTTGTGTGTGCAATTTCAAGGTGCTGTATTCAAAGCATTATTATTATCAGCATCACATCGAGAGCACTCCCAACAGGTATTATCACAGAACAAGTATCATCTAATGGGAATAATTAGGGATACTGTACATATTGTTTTCTGCATACATGAAAGGTTTACGGTACTTGACACGGAATCAGACAAGCGATCATGATTAATAATAATAATAATAATAATAATAATAACAACAGGAGAAGGAGGAGGAAAGAAGTCAGCATACCTCACTCATATATCCGGCTTCTTGTGACGGAAGTTTGGAATACTTATCTATCTATTAATTATTACAGATAACTCAGACCTCTAATGAAGCCAGCTCTAGTTTGAAGATCAACCCTTTACCACTACTGACTACACTCATCACTTTAACCTGATCTAAAATTGCCATCTCTTCGCTGTGAATGCCGAGGTATAACACAAGACCAACACTAGAATATGGTGCTAGTCATGAAGAAGTGCTATGGGAAGGATGTACACTCTATCAAAAAACTACCATTCCAAGTTACACATTAAGCGCTGCTGGTAATCGCGTTGTTTCTTTAGCTGAATATTTCTGAACCAATTGTTTACTTCATATGTTGCAATTAGTTCGTTCTTCATGTCGTACGGGTAAAACGACTGCCATATGCAAACTATGAACATTTATTGGAGAACAGTTTCATACGTTTCGTCCACTGTTTGAAAATATAAAGATGGAAAGTCATACATATATTTTTCTGATTCAGTGTGCATCCGGAGCACTGTCTCTCCCTGCCACTGAGCTCCGGAAAAAATAAAATAAAATAAAATGAATATCTGGCCAACTTATGATGAAAAAACATTAGCCATTCTGTTTTAATTTTACCACCAAACAATTTCACTCAGCTCAGGGAAAACCTCTCGCTGTGATGCGGTTAAACTAGCTCCATTAACCCCTTCATTGCGATGACGTATTCGGAGTGGTTTATGCATGCTGCCCCCAGACGATTTTGTTCAACTAAGGGAAGAGTCACTCGTACGGATGTGGTTAACCGGACAAAGCAACAGTGAAACGCAAAACAAACTTCAAACATCATGACAGGATTTATGATACAAAAATACGCTGTGCATAAAAAACAAAAACTGTGTGTGTGTGTGTGTGTGTGTGTGTGTGTGTGTGTGTGTGTGTGTGTGTGTGTGTGTGTGTGTGTGTGTGTGTGTGTGTGTGTGTGCGTGCGTGCGTGCGTGCGTGCGTGCGTGCGTGCGTGTGTGTGTGTGTGTGTGTGTGTGTGTGTGTGTGTGTGTGTGTGTGCGTGCTTGCGTGTGTGTGTGTGTGTGTGTGTGTGTGTGTGTGTGTGTGTGTGTGCGCACGCACGCACGCACACACACACACACACACACACACACACACACACACACACACACACACACACACACACACACACACACACACACACAGAAACAAACTAAAGGCTGCTCATAAAACCTATCCATAAAAAAACAGAATACAAAACCACGCACAACAAACACATCATCGCAGGGAACAATATAGGCTACGCATACACACACACACACACACACACACACACACACACACACACACACACACACAGGCTATAAACAAGTACCGGGTATACCTGCATTTACGGTCTCTCTCTCTGTCTGTCTCTCTCTCTCTCTCTCTATACACAAAGGTCCCTCACATTCAATCCATATGCAAGTAATATCTACCCATTTACCTACCAATCAAAATTACTACTACTACTACTATTACTACTAAACCGTCTACCATACCACTACTTAAAATTTGAACGGTATAGTGAAGGATAAAAGTTCGCTTACTATTCCACTGCGTCTACTTCACATTCAAGGCATGTCCGTCACTTTCCTCCCTGACCCATTAGACACGAGGAGAAAACCCTATCAAGCCTCTATCAGGTTAGGAATACAAGCCAGCAGAAGAGGGTCAAGTATAGGAGGTGTATTGTTAGGTGAATTTTGTTCCCGACTGTTCTACTCCTTCCATATCACCATTAAAGTTCTATTACTACTACTACTACTACCACTGCTATTATTACTACGACTGTTAAAACTAACACTACTATAATAATAATAATAATAATAATAACAGTGGCAGAGTAAATGAAATGAAAGCACGATAACTAAGATAAAGAATAACACGAAGGGATATGGTGTTGCATTATTAGCAATGGCATTTATATTAGGCAAGCAGACAGGATAGCCTACAACTAACTCTCTCTCTCTCTCTCTCAGCTTCTTACCCATTCATTCTCATTACTTTCTGTTTCCATTTATTCCTTTTGCTCTCTCTCTCTCTCTCCCTCTCTCTCTCTCTCAGCTTCTTACCCATTCATTCTCATTACTTTCTGTTTCCATTTATTCCTTTTGCTCTCTCTCTCTCTCTCTCTCTCTCTCTCTCTCTCACTCTCTCTCAGCTTCTTACCCATTCGTTCTAATTACTTTCTCTGTTTCCATTTATTCCTTTTGCTCTCTCTCTCTCTCTCTCTCTCTCTCTCTCTCTCTCTCTCTCTCTCTCTCAGCTTCTTACCCATTCATTCTCATTACTTTCTCTGTTTCCATTTATTCCTTTTGCTCTCTCTCTCCCCCCCCCCATCCATTCATTACATTCTCTCACTGCCTCCACCTGTCCAATTTAACACTCTCTCTCTCTCTCAGCTTCTTACCCATTCATTCTCATTACTTTCTCTGTTTCCATTTATTCCTTTTGCTCTCTCCCCCCCCCCCAATCCATTCATTACATTCTCTCACTGTCTCCACCTGTCCAATTTAACACACACACTCTCTCTCTCTCTCTCTCTCCCTCTTTACTTTCCATCACCGTCTCCATCTATTCATTACCTCCGCCAAGGAGGTTATGTTTTACCCCGCGTTGGTTGGCTGGTTGGTTTGTCTGTCTGTTAGATGGATTACTCAGAAAATTATGAACGGATATTGATGGAATTTTGTGGGAGTGGTCCACGGGACAAGGAAGAAATAATTAAATTTTGGGTTGGACCCGGAATATCCCGCACAATATCTCCAGAAGCTCCCAATGAATTTCAATTAAATTTTGTGGAAAGGTAGGCCAAGTAGCCTACCATGAAAGAATCTGTTAAATTTGAGGGCGGATCCGGATCCGCAATTACTCAAGTTATGAACGGATTCTGATGAAATTTCGTGGAAGAGTGGGCCATGGGCCATGGAAGAAATTATGAAATTTCGGGGCGGATCCGGATCCATTTTAATGGCAATGGCACTGGTGGAGGTATGCAATCTCTGAGCGCTTCCTAGTTTTAACTTTTCTCTCTCTTTCTCTCTCTCATCCATTCATTCTCATTACATTCCCTCACTGTTTATACCTATTCATTTTAATTATTCTCTCTCTCTCTCTCTCTCTCTCATCCATTCATTCTCATTACAATCCCTCACTGTCTCCACCTTTTCATTTTATTACTCTCTCTCTCTCTTCCATCCATTCACTCTCATTACATTCCCTGTCTCCACCTATTCATTTTAGCTATTCTCTCATCCAAATACATTCCCTTACTGTCTTCACCTTTTCATTTTACCGTAATTATTCTCTCTCTCTCTCTCTCTCTCATCTATTCAGTCTATTATAGTCTCTCACTGTCTCCACCTACTCATTTTTAATTATTCTCTCTCTCTCTCTCTCTCTCTCTCTCTCTC
The DNA here is from genome assembly GCF_032717465.1 of Coenobita brevimanus. Lineage (NCBI taxonomy): Eukaryota > Metazoa > Arthropoda > Malacostraca > Decapoda > Coenobitidae > Coenobita > Coenobita brevimanus. The sequence goes on from NC_137003.1 coordinate 48,894,397, forward strand.
TCTCTCTCTCTCTGCGGTTTTCACATTTGCAGAAATTAAATACGCTACGGGTCTGAAATTCAATATGGCTTATACATTATTCACATTCACTTGGTGTCCATTTATTCACGCTTAATTGACTACAACAGAGATATAAATAATTCACAGTCGTGCAGCTTCCGTGCGCTTTTATTTTATTCATTCATTTATTTATTTTTTTTTGGGGGGGTGCTCGTGGTGTGTGTACTATATTTAGCCATCATCGTTTCCTAATCTACACGTATCTGATATCCATTTACTACGACATTTCTCCACTATGTCCCTGTATCATGTGTATTTAATCCATAATTCCTATATCTAGCTCTGATCAGTCTTACGGTTTTCCAGAGTGGTTTCGCGAAGTAGGTGTATGTGAACTTTATTGAATTAATTACTAAGGTACTTTTCCCACACCATATACCGGGTTCGACCTTATTATTTCTCCTGTATTTCATTTTCATTCCCATTTTGTACCTTTGTAGCAAGGAATATGTGCTTTGTCAAATCTAACAATCATTATATTTGTGTACTCATATAGTCTAGTAGGGTAAGTGTATTTCAACTCATTACAGTTTTTCCCACACAATCTTTAGTCTGTTTCACCAGCATCATCACCGTCAACACCGTCATCATCATCACCATCATAATTACCATCATCGTCACCATCATAATCATCATTTCATTTATTTCATCATCCATTTTTTTTTTAGGTTACGCTTCCAATTTTTTACCCTTGTAGCAGCTCCTAGTACTTTATTTTCTTTGCGTGGCGTAGCAATCAATATGTAAATGTCGGTAGAGCTTATTAAGTTTGAGAGATGAGGCCAGCTTCATTGATTTATTGACAACGTGTCCTGCTTGCATAGGCTACGGTCCAACCCAACCCTCATTTCGGCCCTGTCTTACGTTATTCTTTTCCTCTCTCTCTCTCTCTCTCCCTCTGTTTCTACTGCATTCATTCTCATCGTCCCACTTTTAATATATTGCTTTTATTCTCTCTCTCTCTCTCTCTCTCGGTACACCCAGATTTTTATTAGGTGTAGTTAAAATCTCTAGTGTATACTGGAGGAGTTAATGAAGGCCATAGCCAAGTAAAAAGTAGAACTAGGAAATTCTTTAACCTTTCTTTTTACATTTTATTCCAACTACACCCACACGGCTTTTAATAAGTGTAATTTGGATCACTGGTACTAAAAGAGCTAACGAAGGCTTTATTTTAACCCTCCAAATTGAAAAGCTTCTCGTGAGCTAAATAAATCGTCTTAAGATAGTGGAATAAAAAGCTTAGTTAAGATCTCCAATACTGAAGTTCATGAAGGCTTTATCTAACTCCTCCAGTCCGAATTAAGTCTCCCCCTAAGTTAATACAATCGTCTGGAGTTAGTAAGTACAAAAAAAGACGTCTTTGAATTTAACGGGGTTAAAACCGGGCGTCTCTAACTCTTCTTTGTTCACTTTAACTCGACATGTAGGGCCTGAACTGCTATCTCCATCTTGAGTTCTGAACTGCAAAAAGAGATAAACACTGGAATATGGTGCTAGTCATGCAGAAGTGCTATGGAGAGAGGATAGAATGTACAGCCAATGAATGTCTTATTTAACCACTGAGCTACGGGAAGTGGACTGCAGAAGGACGCAAATCTCCAAAAACTGAAAATGAAAAAAACTGTAACAAGTTCTTTTCCCTTGTCGATACTGATTTAAGGTTTGTTTGTTTTGTTCAACGATAAAAGCATATATGTATCATACGTGCAAAAAAAAATTACCCGTGGCATCCATTCTCCTCTGATTCGCGTCCCCAGTAAGATCAAAGAGCGGATCTGGCCACACCATGCAAAAGTGGGAAGCCGGCTCGAGATGACTCACAACGCATCCAATTAGTCGTACTCGTGCACCAGTCAAGGGTAGCATTACATGGACAGACAGGCACAAAAGATCGTCTACTACCCTGCCACCTTTCCTAACAAACTACGTTACCTTCACACTTTTGGCATGTCCGTCACTTTCCTGCCTGACGCATCCTATCTAAAAGCATCATCCACGGACTGAGACACATACCATGCCTCTCAGATTACCAGCTAGCAGAGGGAAATGAGACGTGCAAGAGGTGATAATACAAGCTTTTGCCCCTAACAGTAAAAGGCCTTTACAAAAAAAATAAATAAATAAATAAATAAATAAAATACCCAGATGCCCGATGGTTTTACAATAACCACTGTTGCTGTTCCTGTTATTTTCTTCCGGCAAATTACTACTTCTAAATCTCATGTGTTTTTCTGTTACCAGTATATAAAATTCCATCTTTATATCGAGAAATAGCTGGCATATACAAACTTAAATAACAATACTGGAGAAATATTTTCATACGTTCATCCACTATTTTATTTTATTTTTTTTAGGATCCAGAAACGATATGAATATGAACTAAGACAGCGGGAAATATGTACGACGCAGTGAAGTGGGCCACACAACCATCCGATCACCATCCAAACTCCCGAAATCCTGGCTCCTCTTTACAAGCCTAACCTAATCTCCACTTTTTAAAACATTTCGTTATACATGCGTTTCCGATATTTTCTGTGTGTGTGTGTGTGTGTGTGTGTGTGTGTGTGTGTGTGTGTGTGTGTGTGTGTGTGTAAGGGGGGTCTGTACGTATATTTTTCCTAAGTAACATCGTAACTTCCCCAACTGCATCAACATCCTCATCCCGCCATTATTGCGTCGTGTGTGTGTGTGTGTGTGTGTGTGTGTGTGTGTGTGTAAAGGGGGATCTGTGCCCATATTTTTCCTAAGCTCGTAATTCAATCTCAGCTACAACAACATTCTCATCCCGTCACTATTGCATCAGTCGGGCTTGTGGGACGATCAAATTTATGTTTACCAAGATCCCAAACTTAGGCGAGTTACCCTCCCTGAAATATGAGAAGTTGGCGCCCGTTTTTCTTTTTAAATACGTTCATTTTTCAAACCTTCGTAGCAAACTGATGTAAGAGTTTGGATGTTTTTTTGTTTTCACACGAATTTTCTGATTCTCAAAGCCCTCCCAACTTTGCCAGGGGTTTAATAACGGAGAAGGAATGGGAAATGGATGGAGTGGAGAACAGAGGTGGAATATTTAAATACTGTAATAAGAAAAGTACAGTACTATAGCTATGGAAAATGGGGGGGGGGGGAATGGATAAATAACAATAAACGTTGTATCAGTTAACTCTCCGTCCAACGGCCTCCCTTTAGCTGAATAAAATCGTCTGACAGGTGATGATAAAAAAAAATACTATACTCACAAGGCTAATGATGACTGTTTCAAATGCTGATAAAATAAAACCTTTTGCCCGCACCGTAGCAGAAAGAAAAACGCATCACAGAACAGATACCACCATGAACACGCTTAGCTAAAACAATTCAATTTAATCCCACAACTCCGTAACAACTGAGTTACATCAAATGAGTTTAGAAAGTATCTCAAAATTATTTTGTGATCAACAGCGTTTTGAGAGCACAGCGGCCTCGCATTCGATTTTTGGATCTGCCCGTACCTTGACCTTTAATCAATGTGCAACACAATAAAAGTGTTTCTTCCTCAAATCCGCACACAATGTATTTGTCAACTCCGATCCAAATTGCATCAGGCATCCATGAAATATTTTGTTAACATGGACATATACACAGATATACAAAAACCAAACCCAATCTTCAGTGTCTCCCCAAAGCTGGCACTAACAAGGATATATATACGGTATATATATATATATATATATATACAGTACAGACAGACAGACAGATATCACCACCAATGAATTACTCAGCCTACCTTCTCATGACTGCATTATCTTATTCCAACTAATGGAACAATTTTATTGAGCTTTATGTCATAGGAACCAGAATGTGAAACTTAAATTCAACTTTAATAGCTAGTCTATAAGTGAAACACACACACACACACACACACACACACACACACACACACACACACGACTACAAAAAAGTAGTGTAAGCAATTACCGCCACATTGTGCAAGTTTCACCGCCTATTCAGACGTGATTACTTCCGCTCGCTCATAACCGCTGTAATTCACGTGTTTTCTCCTGGGCTGTGAGTAAAACCTTCAGTATGATGATGTAATTCTAAGACTTTCAGCCCCATGACGTATTTTCCATTTTAATCACGCTAACCGCTGATGGTTTTACATTAAGTATAAAAGGATTATTCCAGCTGGAGGCATTAAATAAAACATCATTTCTCTCCTCAATACGTGGTCTCTCCGACGTTGTATTAAAACCTCTCTCCGAGGGAAAAAAAAAAGAGAGTATTTTTAATTTCGCTTCTTCCAAACAATTTTACTCAGCATATGAGAATACTCAAGTGGTGAACGAGTCAATGAAGGTTACATGTCAGATCTCCTGTTCGAACTCTCTCCTCTAAGCTGAATAAAATCGTCTGTAGATAGCAAGAATAAAATATACCTGACGTCCTCGGGCTGAAGGAGTTAGAACCTCTCTCTCTCTCTCTCTCTTTGTGATGTATTTTTCCCTTGACGTTTGCCCTCCCTTGCATAAATCGAGCATAGTGTTTCAAAATTCTTCATCCTCTATTTCCAAACAAAAAGCACTGTGCGGATACCAGAACTTTTAATCCCTTCACTACGAGGTCTCCCCTAAGCTGAAGAAAAATGACTGGAGGTTGTAAGATTTTAACGAACTGTCTGATGGAAGCAAGAATAATAATAATAAAAAAGTCTGGTGGTGGCAAAAAAAAATATAAAAATCGTATGGACAAAAAAAAAAAAAAAAAAAAAAAAAAAAAAAAAAATATGCAGTTTATAGCAAGACCTAAAAACAAAAACTCAAGGTAAAAAGTCACCCTGAAAAGGCAAAAATGAAAACAAAAAAACCTTACACACACACACACACACACACACACACACACACACACACACACACACAAAAGGGGGGGGAAAAAAAAACGCAAAATCGCCAGAGTAGAGAGTGGTGTGGGGTAACAAGGTGAGGGCGGGTTTGGTGTCACTACAAATCCAATTACCCAGATTAATCAACGCATTAGGCTGACCTGCACCAAAAAAAACAAAATGAAAAGTTGACAATTTCCGGCAGCCACGTCAATTGTACAGAAAATCAGCGTCATCTCAGTAAAGACTTATTAGAATTTACTTCACTCAAAACTTGCATTATATTTACTAAGTACTATAAATTTTTCAATGTTCTATATATATCGTTTTGATATTAGAATTTCACTATGTTTTTCCTGATCATTTCTATTAAGTTTTTGAAAGTAATATTTAAAGGCTGTACTGCAAGTTTTACCTTTCACTGCTTAATATGTTACGAACTTTCCATGCTTACAGAATCCTCTCTCCTTCCTCCCCCCCCCCACCCAACCAATATCCTTTCATTAGTCATTATTTCTCCATTGTATTTTCCATGCTTATGAAATCGCGTTTGTCTAGTCTGCATTCATATGACTTTAGCTGCAATGTCTTGTGTCAGTATCAGGGTTCGTATTTACCAAAGATCTCAGCTCTACCTTGGCTGTGAAGTGCAAGGTACCTGGATGACAAGACAAAATGATAAACAAACAATATTATACATAAGCTCAGGTTTTGTTAATCTGGAACCAGGACCCAGACGTTGACAAGATGTGCCAGTATTTAATGAAAGTTACACACACACACACACACACACACACACTGAAGGTATGCAGCACGAGTTCTGTCAGAATATTTTATAAACATATTGTGGCCAAACATATACCAGCACAGGCTACGGAGAATATACGGTTTACGAATGAAATTCTGAGCTCTGGCCTACGTAGTGCCATTAACGTTTATGACGAGTACTACGGCCATCAAAATGGAAAACAATTACCATTCCAGAGCCCACTGCATCCCTCACCCCCCCACCCCACCAGACTACCTCCCTAAACTTTTTGGCAATTCTGTAGCTTGACAATAACATTTTTGTTTTTATTGTTCAGTTTTCTAAATCGTTTATCATAAAGCAACAGCACAAACGTGGGGCTCCAAAAATACGATAAAAACCTATGGCATACGGTATACTATTCCCAATGGAAACAGCGCACTTAGCAATAAACAAATAAAAAGTAATAAATATCGCGGCCAAAACACTGACGGGACTGTCCTATGTATGAACTATCGTATTTCACACACTGCCGGTAAAAACTGCTATCACGACAATGTTCCACGTATCTCACATTGTGCACAGTTGCTCGTGCTCTCTCTCTCTCTCTCTCTCTCTCACACACACAATCTCTCTCTCTCTCTCTCTCTCTCTCTCTCACACACACACACACACACACACAATCTCTCTCTCTCTCTCTCTCTCTCACACACACACACACACACACACACACACACAATCTCTCTCTCTCTCTCTCTAACTCTCTCTCTCTCTCTCTCTCTCTCTCTCACACACACACACACACACACACACACTCACACTTTCTCTCAAACACACACACACACACAAACACTCTCTCTCCCTCTCTCTCTCTCACACACACACACACAGACACACACACACAAACACACACACAAAACGGCACTAACTTCAACTAATTAAGGTACCGGTACCTGTAATGTTAGCGTATCTAACTATCCACAGTCCACACCTGTCTAACTACGCTCATCTAGCCTAGCCTGTCTAATAAGCCAGCTTGTCTGACTACTTGTATCTTCATTTTGCAAGGGGTGGTAATTCGCGCTCTACTTACCTCCCCACCAACATAAAAAAAAAAATAATGTACTAACTTTATCTACCATTAATGTATCTATCGTAACTCATCCACCTAATACGGCAAAGCGTCTACAGCATCTATCAGTTTATCTATTTATCCATCCATTCATCCATCAGTCTACCTATCTGTCCATCTGTATGTCTATCTTTTGTTGGATTGTAACTTACTACTTACACAATACACCAAAGCATCTACCTATCACTGTAACTATTGCCAGACTATCTTACTCCAACTTAGACTAACATACGATACTAACTTATCTGCGGTCAAAGTTACGAATCTACCAAAGTATATGAGTACCTATCTAACATGCAACACGTCTATCTACCTAACTATCTACTGCCATATTAGCCTATTTAGAGTAATTTGTAAACTAAATCACCTACCGGACTATAACTGTGTCTATCGTAATTCATTCATCTACTCATCTACTTGCCTACCTGGTTACTTATATATATATATTTTTTTCTCTCTCTACCTACCTACCTACCAACCTATATCTATCCACCCATTCATCATTCTATGTCTATCTACTTGTCTACCTACCTAGCTGTATCTATCCATCAATTCATCAATCCATTTCTATCTACTATATCCATTTATTACAATATCTAATTATCCACAGCAGCTATCTATCCATCAAGGCACTGCCAGTCTGACTACCTTACACCTATATTACAACCTATATCCCACTTGGTCTTCCTATACTGGCTCACCTGCTCAAGTAGCCTAAATCTCAAGGTAACCCCTCATACTCCACCAGCTAATTACCGGTGCAAAAGAAGCAGATATACCGTATATATATATATATATATATATATATATATATATATATATATATATATATATATATATATATATATATATATATATATATATATATATATATATATATAGCTTCATTATTTCTAAAACTACACATGCATCTGACACTTCAAATTATCCCCGACGAAGACAAGCGGATTTCCTGATTAATGAAAATGAGCAATTAACCAGTAGTAATTAAAACCATTCATTTTCAAGTTGACCATTCACTTTACACAACTTGATACATCCATGTGAATAAATTACTGTAAATTTATCAGCAATACCTTAATGCATGTCAGGAATTATTAGAACAGAAATTAACATGATGAAAAACTTCGATAAAGAGCGACTGAGTTCATTCCTTCAGGTGGCGGACTTCTTACATTTGATTCTTGCTAACTCTTGACGATTTTCTTCAGCTTAGGAGATAGCTACTTTCCAAATGGGAGGTGTTGAGAGGGCTTTCACTAACCCCATCAACTCGAAAGGTCATACCCACAACTCGACAGGTCTTTCTCAAGCTGAATAAAAGCGTCTGGAGGTAACAAGAATACTCAACAAAACACGTCATCGGCTTGACGAAATTAACTTCTTCCATCTGCCGAGTCATGTATTTTTATTTTACACTTCTTATACCTAGATACTTTTATTCACTGCTCGAGACTTTTTCGTACTGGAGATGTAAGCTATGTATATATAGGCTATACCATTCAGTGATCGGTTTACTGGAAGAGGTAGCACCTAAGTTAAATAAAATCGTCTGAAAATAGCTGGAATACAATTTAAAATAGGTCTTCGGTTGAAGGGGTAAACGAGTATGACAACTACCGAAATGAACTGGATTAGGAGAGGAGGCAGGACGAGAACGAAATGGAAGCAGAATGATGGGACTGGTGATCGAGGGACGCCTTCTTGTGGTGACATACCGGGTAAGTTTAACCGGACGACTGTATTGCTTCGTTATACAAACGTCCCTCAACTACTTCTCTATCCCCCAAAAGGAGGTTGGTGGACTGCAGGACGAAGTCACCCTAAGTCTACAGTTTACTGGGTCCAAGTTTCAGTTGAACTTAAGAACATGAATGCCGTCTTTATGCAAAACCTTGGACCCGGATGGACACTACTCTTTTTTCTTTAACTTGGTCTAAAATTTACATCTTTCCAGCTTGAATGTTTAGTTGTGTATGATCCTAGCAAAGAAGAAATTATACTGTAAGGCCATATATATATATATATATATATATATATATATATATATATATATATATATATATATATATATATATATATATAATTTTACAGTGAACTCCGTCTGTGCCAAGTTATGGTGAAAGATATATATATATATATATATATATATATATATATATATATATATTTACAGTGAACTCCGTCTGTGCCAAGTTATGGTGAAAGAACTACAGTGTTTATGCTCAAGCTGAAGAAGAGGACAGGTTGGAATACAGAAATGTTGTTTCTTATGCTGAACAATGAAACAAGATGGAATGGTGTGTAACCCTATGCTGAAAAGAAAAAAAAAATGAAGGGACGCTTCTTATGCTCATGAATGGAACAGAACGGAATACTATTAATCTTTACAACAGAATGGACTAAAGCAATTGTGTCTATCCTTACACCAAAGAAAGGATCCTGTACGCGTTTCCTTCTGATTACATTCTCGATCGACATCTTCCACTGTCTTTTTCCGACCAGCGAATATTTAAACCAACAACAACACGGCAAAGAAAACCATCACTCTTCATCTTCCTCCTTCCTCCCCCCTACGACCTGCCCGATGACAAACGCCTGTCCGATATTCTCTCCACTCCAGTTTCGTAAAAAAAAAAAAAAGTGGGGCGAGATAAAGCAGGAGGGGAGAAAATGGAAATGTTCTCTTGAGCTAGACCTTATTAGATCATACAGCCCTGCTAGGTGACAGAAAGGCACTACCCCTCCCGGCATGGCAGCTACCGGGAGTGGCTCTAACTCACGACCCCCCAGTCCCGAGTCCGACGCTCTACCACTGGGCCACCGTGCCCCTTAGCAGGAGGGGAGAGTGGAGCTTCACTCTTTCTCTCTCTCTCTCATAACTCGCATACCCAGCACTTTTACTATTATACCGGTACCCAACTTTTTTTGTCTCCCCCCCCCTCTCTCTCTCACATACCCTGCACTTTTATTACTATACCGGTACCGTACCCTTTTTGTCCACCCCCCCCCCCGTCTCTCTCTCACTCTCTCTCCTAACTCGCATACCCAGCACTTTCATTGTTATACCGTACCCTTTTGTCTCACCCCTCTTCTGTCCCTGTCTTTCTCTCCGTCTGTCTGACTGTCTCTGCCTGCCTGCCTGTCTGTCTCTCTGTCTCTGTCTCTGTCTGACTCTCTCTCCTAACTCGCATACCCAGCACTTTTATTCTCTCTCTCAAACACAGTTTGATGGCCCCCCTCCGATAAACCCACGACATATATAGTTATCTTACAACTTCCATTTTTAGCTATTTTACTGCTACATCTATACACATTTACGTCAATTTAACAACAGCTTCTTTCTTTACATTTTTTTTTTTAGCAACTCTGGTTGACTTCTTGAAATTTTGCTGCGATTTTTGTGGTTGAGGACTTTCTAGTATCTATAAATAGTAAGTTTAGCGACTCTTGTGACTGGTTTTGGCAAGTGCCGGTACAGCTCGTTTTAGACTTTGGCCTTTTCCAGCTTACTGTCCGCAAGTTAATGGCAGAATAAGACACTACTACTGCTGTAGATCCCTTCCTTAACACCTTCCTGTGACAAGAACCGTAGTTTTATGTTATGTCTCTGGTTACGGCTCAGTGTACTGGACTGCCGGTAAGTGATGGCAATTTTATGCGCACTGAATAGAATATAGCTATACAGTACACATACAAAGTACGCTGGGCCAATCACACGCCCTGCACATCACTCAGTCATTACCCCCACACACGCAGCTGCCGTCCCTTCCTCTACCTCCCAGTTCACGGGCCTTGTATTGCTATAACCTATACATCCTAAAGTACTGGACATCAACAAGCTAACGAAATCAACGCTCACATGAAACTGGAAATCAATAACCCATTCACCATCAGGATGCAACCTGCATTTAACTCCTGCTGATTGTAAATAATTTTACTAAAGAAGGGTCCGTTGTAGTGAAGGGGTTAATTGTGGCCATATCTAACACATAATATTAGGAAGTCCCCCAAGCTGACAAAAGTCCCGTGTTGGCTGCAGGAACAAAATTAAAATCGCGTCATTGGGCTGACGGGGCTAAGGATGGGTGAGCATATAAACAATGGGCTATAGATGCCACATAAACAAATAACTATATACAGGTAGGTAGCTACCACAAGTAGATATAGATAGATAAGCAGACAGGAAGATAAACACACAGATAGATAAATGAATAAAACTCCCCTCTTCCTCTCATCCACATGCCTTCCTGACTCAGCACATCCTCTCCCCCACTTCATTCCATTCCCCGAAAAAAAAAAAAGTGCCGCCGGAAACTGAGAAGCGTTCAGGTGGTCCAACATGGGAAAAAAAAAAAAAAAAAAAAAAAAAAGATACGCAATAAATTCTGAACATCGTCCTCATCATATTCTCATCATCATCATCATCACCACACTGCCATTACACCATCATCCTAATCACATTCTCACCGCAGTTTCAGTACCATCATACTAATCCTCATCCTCATCGTGTTCTCACCACAATTACATCATCATCATATTCTCACCACAGATACATCATCATCATATTCTCACCACAGATACATCATCATCATATTCTCACCACAGATACATCATCATCATATTCTCGCGACAATTACATCATCATCATCATCATCATCATATACTCGCGACAGTTACATCATCATCATCATATTCTCACCAGTGATATCATCATCCACCACTTAACCATATTCTCACTCGCTAGTTATTAACAACGGGACGGGGAGATTAGTATATAATCAAGAAAGGGTGACCGAAAAAGATATGGTGTAGAGCTCCGTGAACCGCCTAGATAAATGGTCATAGCACAGGAGGCTTCGTAACACCTCTATCTAAGCGATATACTTTCCATACAAACCATTAACAATCTCTCGCATGTTATTAACCAGTATATCGCTTTAATATAGACATACTATGCTTTAATACCATACAAAAATATTCTGAGGTGTAAAGCGCAGTATAAGCCGTTAAGGAATACATGTTACAGGGTTCTGAAAATAACGCAGGTTGCAAGAATGGTGTAAACCCTGAGCCGGGAATAAACCCCAAATGAGAACCTCTGACCTGCATGGGGGGGGGGAAGGGAATAGGCTAAGGGACGATTAAAAAAAAAAAATCCACGAAACTGAATATATACTGATCTAAATTAACACACACAAAAAATGAAAAATCAGCTAAATGAACCCTAAACTGACAAAAACTAGCAAGTCTAAAGCCTATAACCAGTCATGCTTGTTAATCCTGGAAGAACGGTATAATATTAAGAAAATGAAACACTACACTAAAGAATGCTAAACGAACAGAAAACACCCTATCACGCTAGACTAAAAAAAAAAAAAAAAAAAACTAAAAGCATCTTACAACCGCCTAAAACCACACACACACACACACACACACACACACACACACACACACACACACACACACACACACACACACTTTACACACATCAAAGCCTAAAAAAAAAAAAAAACTACAATACTGCTTGCAAGAACAGAGAGCGCTTAACAAGTCTCTAACTTAAAAGCAACTAAGCAGACCATAAAACGTCGTAACACACAAGACCAGCCAGCACCCTCAGAGCACCGCGATCAATAAAACCACGCCCTAAATTATCCCACTTAAGAGCAGAGAATTAAACCCCATGTGGTCAGTGTAAAAAAAAAAAAAAAAGTATTGGGCTATAACGAAAGAATGAAGCCTACGAGTGTTTAAGGAATTAGACACAAAGGAATCAGAACTAATATATACGATAATCCTTTGCAAAATACCTAAAGATAATATTTTGTAAATCTCGAAGTGGTTACATAGGCTACACATTAAGCTACAGAAATCCCTAAGTAACAATACAAAAAATAAGCCTGATGAGCACTATGATGTTACCGATAACTGTGAACCTTAATGGGAACAATAGCTGAAGGAACAATAACAACAATAAAACTCAAGTGCTGGCAAAAAATAGGCTAAAAAAAAACTGACGAAAAAAATGTTACACCCAAGAAGCGAAAAAAAAGGAGCTAAAACGAACATCAAAGAATACCATACCTTACAGCAACCATTACTCTCTCTCTCTCTCTCTCTCTCTCTCTCTCTCTCTCTCTCTCGGGAGAATAGGAGTGCGTAGAATGTTATCCAGGTTATGTTTTGGCAGGAGTCAGGGTCGTAAAACTGAGAGGCCAGGGTTCTTCATAACCTTCCAGTTGAGAAAGAGAGAGAGAGAGATAACAACAGTAGGCTATGGGGGGACTATATAACCTTTAACATTACATTCTACCTGTGCCAGCAACTAACCTACCGTATACATTATTCTCCATTTTACGTCGAGAAACATAACACCAAACCACTTCCGTATTTTAACATGTTTCAAGCTATTTTAACATCAGCAAAAACATCATCGCTTCCGTATTTCAACATCATTCACGCCAATCATCACTTGCGTATTTGAACATCAATCACGCCAATCATCACTTCCGTATTCAAACATCAATCACGCTAATCATCACTTCCGTATTTAAACATCAATCACGCCAATCATCACTTCCGTGTTTAAACATCAATCACGCCAATCATCACTTCCGTGTTTAAACATCAATCACGCCAATCATCACTTCCGTATTTAAACATCAATCACGCCAATCATCTCTTCCGAATGTATACATCAATCACGCCAATCATCACTTCGGTATTTAAACATCAATCACGCCAATCACCACTTCCGTATTTAAGCATCAATCACGCCATCATCACTTCCGTATTTAAACGTCATTCACACCAATCATCTCTTCCGAATGTATACATCAATCACGTCAATCTAGTATCACTCAAAACATAATCATCGTGACCTCGTTTTACGATGATACTCAATACACTTATTTCCAACAGCAGCCCTTCAGTACGATGACGTGCTTGCTTTTGTTTATTTTTGTTATTACCATGTCTAATACCGGTATCACTGAATCTGCATTTTTTTCTAATTTCATTATTACTACCACAAAATTATTGAATGTAGTTAAAGAGTGCATATTAACGTGCACCTTAATTGCACAGGCTACAGGTGGTTGGCTATTTCTTTTTAATATCAGCCTACATTACTTACACAACTGGTAAAGAAGAGGAACCAAAAAAAAAAAAAAAAAAAAAAAAAGTCTATATTTGACAAAAACAAGGCCCAATGCAGTACCACAGCCAATATAATTATGCAGACGCACCACTGTAGGAACGGGCACAAAAAATAAGAGCAATTCACGTCCACAGTCGTAGTAATATAAAAGGGCATAAATATGAATAATAATAATAAATATCTGGGCAAAAACTATTCCCGACTCACTTTATGGACGATATATTAAAGTGTAATTCGCACTTAGAGAGCAATTAACCTGCTGGCACTAGTTTTACCCTTATATATATAATATCCCGGTACGGTATTCATTTAGGTAAGACCCACCCAGGCAGTCACGTTAGGACACAACTGACAGCATAGTTTGCACACTGTTATTATGCTTCACCCTCTTTGCCCAGGTGTGTGTGTGTGTGTGTGTGTGTGTGTGTGTGTGTGTGTGTGTGTGTGTTAATATTATCTGGTGCTGGTTAATGTCACACGCTTTTATTCAGGTCAGGGGAGACGTTCTGGGGTCAAAGGGTCAGCCTAACATCATCATGAATGTCACACTCTGGTATGTACACTTCAAACTTTTCGCTCCATTTCTCCTGAAGCATACCTGGGGTAGGGACGGCTGGGGAGGTGGCAATTCTGTGTGTGTGTGTGTGTGTGTGTGTGTGTGTGTGTGTGTGTGTGTGTGTGTGTGTGTGTGTGTGTGTGTGTGTGTGTGTGTGTGTGTGAGCCTCGTTAGTCGCCAGGTAAGCCTAACGACTCAGGTGATGACCCGCACACCATGATTTATTGCTGGGGACATTATCGGGATGCACCTCCCGATCACTCTCACACACACACACACACACACACACACACACACACACACACACACCCTCTCTCTCTCTCTCAAATGAGTGATGACACCCCGCACCAGCTCTACGAATAATTGCCAGAAATCAAGCGTGGATTGCCTTTGCATATGACATCTTTATTTCCGCATTAACCCCTCCAATGGTCTCTCTGATTTTCTCACCTTCCCATATCTCTTTCCTACCTGGGTTTTGCCTGCCTGAGTCTTCTATGTGCCTGTGCAACGTCTGCAAATGGGTATATACGGTACTCTAGGCTAAGTATGGACGGTGTTCTGCTTCGTAGCACTTTTTGTTAGCGAGTTATTGTATCTACTACCGGTACATCTGATGTTCTGTTTTATTTTATTTATTTATATTTTAGTATCCACATAGCTTGTACTGGCGACATACAAGAGGTTAATTTGTACGGTAATGTGCAGAATAGCTATTCGCTGTGGAAGAGAAGTTACGAAATTTGCAGTCACTCAAAAGTGGACCCTATGAACTATGCGTACTTACACTAAATCCACCTCATCTGTCTCAGTTCAATGCCTGGCAAATAAGTGTGTCAGGAAGCGATGTACGAACGTTGATGGTGCCGGGGAACTAACAGGGGATGGGGTTAGCTGAGTGAATTATACGTTGGGGCACAGGGCATGGGTTTGGCATCCCTTTTTAACTTAATACTCGACGAACTGACAGCCTGGCAGGTATATAATCGTACAAAGCGCATGTAAACAGAAATACCAATAGCTACAATAAAATAATGCTGTTGGTTAGGCTTTTATGGTGAAGCCAGGATTCCATGGTTCTGGATGAAGCGCAAATGATCTGTCTGGCCCATTTCATTCATGCTCATACTTTCACTTTCCTAATTTTCTGGATCTTACTTCACCCCAGTTTTAGTGGGCACGAGAGAAAAAGTCGGGAAAATGAAGGTAACGACTTACTGCAAATCACAGTGACTTCAAGAAGAAAAGTAGCTAACCGGTGAGGAGACGGCCTAAACTCAGCCTTTTTTTTTTTTTTTTTGCTATCTCCACACGATTTTACTCACCGAAAGATAATTTTTTTTAAAATTCTGGAAGAGTTAAATAATGTTTACTAAGTTCTTCATCAAAAGACACATCTGCCAAATAAAACTGTCATGTAGCATTAAAAAGCATTGGAATGAAGGGGTTAATACATAACAGGAAACAGGGCTGCAAAAACACTGTAGGGGGGGTATATATATGTATTTTGGAAACCACTGCACCAATCAAGAATGACAGCCCTACAGCATGTATTCCTTAACATAAGTTTTTTTCATTCATTGCCAGACGCCATGTATCCCAAACGGGGTGGCCAACGGCTTAGAGTTAATTGTTTTGCAGGGAGGGGCACTAATCCTCCACCAACCCCACTTGACACGTATGGTGGGTATTTGTGCCGAGGTGGTGACGTGAACATGTGTGACAAGTAAGAATGCCGGGCTTCACGAAATGGGCTGTCAAAAATATGCCCAGGGTCAAAGGCAGCTATTATATAATGGAAAAAACACATCAACCATAAGTTATCTATCCTCCAATCGTATCCCACTCTTTTATCAATCAAGAATTACCGTGGCTGCCGTACCTTGTCTATCTCCATAAACTGATTCCTAGATCAGACAACCAACCAACGTATCTACATTATTTAAAAAGGCTGATCACAAATAATTTCCGCATCTACACCAACTTCCTTCTAATCAGGCCACTCACATTAGCTTGACATCTACCAAACCGGTACATCATTTTTTTTTTTTTTTAATAATCCATCTACTTCACCGCAACTGCATTACCTTCTACGGTAGATCACATCCGTAGCCTATTTAGGCAACATCATTTTCCTTTATTTAACAAATCGCTTACATTTTTTAAAATCCTGGCACACCATTTTTAGATGCGTGAGCATCGCAAAAAGGGGTTCACTTCACGAGTGGATCGTGGTTCTGGCCGTCGTTCCTTACTACCTACCGGTACTTCTGAACGTGGGGTGTTTCGCGCCTGTATAGGCTACATCAACAACTTCAGTGAAACCACACCTTACAAAATCTGCCTCTCACCACGCCACACAAAATCACGTTCCTACACCATTCCACGCCTTGCAAAATCATCCAACCACACCACACCACAGCAAGTCTGTCGTTAACTGGAATAAAATACTCGTGCTGTCCTAACCATGAGTGTTAGATCAATGGTAAACTATTTTACCCTAACCCTCCCGTTCTTCCCACTCAGCACAACAGCGAATGGCAACAAAGGCACAATATTAATACTCACTGTCAGGACAACCATAGCATTCTATTCCAGCCAACACCACACGATTTTTAGATAAGAATGACCCACTCGAGCCTGAGAGTGATAATGGGGTCACCATTAACATTCTCATGGTCGGGACAACCCTAGTGCTCTGTACTAGTTAACGCAACACGAGTTTATTCAGCTGGTTGAAGAACAGAAGTCTGGGTGCTAAAACTGTCACCATTAACTCTGATGTTGACTTCTCTCGTATTTTATTCTCGCTAGGCCAAGACAATATTATTCCGATGAAAGTAAGTGTCAGATGTGCCAGTGTGTTAACGCTCGCTCATAATTAACCCTCTCATGGTCACAACAACTCCACCATTTTAATCCAGCATACACCAGACGATTTTATTCAATTGAGTGAGTCACACGAACATGAAAATTAAGATTAGTCATAAATTAACTTTTCTGCCCTCCCCTCAGTCTCTCTCACACTGCCTGCACGACTGAGAATGTCACTACAAAGGCAAATGGCATCTCAATTAACATTCCTCCCTCTATGCCCTGGCCATTTTTAGATCAATCACATAATCATCTTTTCGAGCCTATCCAACACCACTCCCCCCCCCCCTTTTTTAATCTACGTTACCTCGACTTTGCTTTTTTAATCCCCTGCATCTAATGTACCGGTACATTAAATTTTATTCCCGCAACAACCTGATGACTACATTACTTTAATATAAACTTTTCGAACTGAAGGGGTTAGATTATAGTCTACATTACTTCCTTCGCTATGATAACTTTTTATTTTTTAGTTTATTATTCTTGCTACCAGGCGACTTTATTCGTCTTTGAACACCCTGCCAGTGAAGTGGTTACTGTACTGAAGGTTTCATCTAATCCTTTCAATTAGAAAACTCTCTTCCAAGGTGAACAAATTCGTCTGGAGGCAGCAAGAAGAAAGCAAAAAAATAAGTAAGTGGACTGAAGGCGTTGACCTCTTTCAAAGTATGACTAGGCTGGTCTCCAAAGATGATAAAAACTGTATTGAATCAGCATGAATAAAAATTAACGACCTCTGGGGTGTAGGAGTTAGTGTATGATCAAACATATACCATCTTTCTTTCTCCTCATCCCTCAATCTTCTCTCCCTTCATGAGTGGGACTGGCAACAAAGGCAAAAGGCATCTTAATTAATATTTCTCCCTACACCTGCATTTCCAATCACTGCCCCCCGGCCCTAACAAGATCGTTAATATGCATGACGAAGCAACGCATAAAACCCAAGTCAAAAATAACAGCACGTCCAAAATAATAAATACCGCGAAATACTCTGAACGCTTCGCCAAACCTAGTCAAAATGCCGATATGAAAAGAGCAAATATTAAGCCAAACACTGGGGTGACAGGTATCTTTTTAATTAATTTATTTATTTATTGTTATGTACGGACGGTTTTATTAAATTCTGAAGTATATATACCGGTGTGTATATATATATATATATATATATATATATATATATATATATATATATATATATATCATCAGCCGTTTGCGTATCCACTGCAGGACCGGCCTATCCCGACCGAAGTCGGGACGATACAGCCAATATATCTCTACGAAGTGGCTTAGGCTGTCTGGTAGAGATTATATGTAGGGTGAGAAGTGCTTGTAAAGTGTAACTGTAGTGTTGGAGTGGCTTTGGATGTGTGTGTAGTCTGTGAACCAAGTGTAATCGGCCCGCGCAAGCCGACTGGGTGCAAGCATACTTTACAGTAAGCGACACTGGTTCAACCACAGCACCCCTTGTGTCCGCCAATGCAGTACGTGGCCGGGTGAACACTCCCAAAGTTTATTACCCTGGCGGGGCGCGAACCCTGGTCCACCCGTGTACGAAACACACACTCTACCACAGAATATATATATATATATATATATATATATATATATAAATATATATATATATATATATATATATATACACCCTTGTGAAAGGGTTGATTACTGCTAATTAACCCCTCCAGCTCGAAAAATTTCTAAGCTGAATAAAATCGTTCACAAAATACAAGAACAAAGTACCTGTAAGAAAACTGTCATCGTGGTGAATCGGTCCCTCTTCCTCCAATATCTTTTTCTCTTGCTGCCTCCTGAAAGCTTTATTCAGCACACGTTACTTTTCGAACTGCAATGGTTACAGTAGATATAGCCTTCACTGACCCCTTCAACATGAAAAGATGCTTTTATGTAACCCCCTTACTCTGAAGACACATTCTTCTTTCAGTATCTCCATACGATTTTACTCAGCTTGAGAAACTTTTCGAACTAGCGGGATTCGCTGCATCGTCCATAGCAGCAGTAGTAGTAGTATGCAGTAGTTGTTGTTATTGTTATATTAGCACCGTGTAGTATAGTAGTCGTAGTAGCAGTAGCAGCAGTAGGCACAACCCCAAGCTCATCGAATGTAAACTAGGGCAGACTGCAGGAAAAAGCTACCCTTCTTCTTCAGTCCAACATCCTCCTTTTCGGGGATAGGTAGGAATACTGAGGAGACGTTAGAATAATTAGGATGCTCCACTGCCCAGTCATCGGTGCCACCACATGAAGGCGCCCCTCTCCAGCACCATACCGATACCCTGCACCAACCCCTGCACTAGAGAACGCCTCCATTTCAACTGGACCGGCATAAAGCTTTTTAAAAGTACCGGTATGAAAAATAAGTCACCGAAGTGCAAGTTAAATCGCCGGGAGAAAGTAAAAAAAAAAAAAAAAAATACGCAGGGTGGTCTACATATATAAAACGCTAATTTTCACTCGCCGGGAATTTCTCGTGTCATGCTGGGACGGCTCATGTCAGGCATTATCCAACATCATGTATCCATTTCCTACTCCCACTTTTACATCCACCCACACCAGCAGACTGAACCGTCCCCGCAACACATCATACCGAAAGGACAGTTTCTGGCAGAGAGCTTCTTCCGGGCCAACTTGTATATAACAAATTCACAGGCTGAATGGGTTAATATACGGAACATATGCACCTAGGAAAACTAATTAACCAACATCAGGAGGAAAAAGAATAACCCGATATCCAACCGATAACAATTCCCGGTAACAGTGAAGAAAAAAAGTAAATATTCGAGTTTCCAGAACACAGCAATTCAAAAAATTGTGAAAAAACTTACGAAAATGAAGTGGGATTGCTATAATGAAAGGAGAGAGAGAGAGAGAGAGAGAATTTGAATACGAAATTATTACAGAAATTATCCACACGTACGTAAATTATGCAATCATGTAGGCCTAGGGTACGTGAAGCATGTACCGTACCGTATGTAGGCATGTGTGTGTAAATAACATAATAAACTCAGCACACTGCAAAAGGCACGAGAGTTGATGCAACAGCATTTTCAATCCACACACACACACACACACACACACACACACATATCGGAGAGAGAGAGAGAGAGAGAGATGCGTGAAGTATATGCATGCTTACGAGCAAAAACAAAATAAAGATGTACGTGAAGTGTATGCATGCTTACAAGTAAAAACAAAATAAAAATGTACCATGATTAAAATACAGCCCCCAACGACTGAACCGGGGTGGGTTAGGACAGGGCAGACTAGGCTAGATGGTGTGATATGGTTCCAACTACCCTCACGTCCACCTCCACCCATGTCAGTCCTTTCCCTATTTCCCTATACGGCAGGTGGACCCGTCCCCTTGGTTCAAGGCCCGTCCATGTCCTCACCCACGCACACCCACACCCACCCACATCTCTTCCTTATGTCGCTTGAGCAACAATTATCCCAATATTTTATGTTTCTTTTCAGTATACAGCACTTCTAATCAGCTTACAGGAGACATCGTAGCGAATGGATTTGTCACCAACCACTTCCTCCTATCCACACACACACACACACACACACACACACACACACACACACACACACACACACACCACCACCACCACCATCATAATGCCCACAGAGCCATATCAGCTCATCGTAATTTACCTCTTTCACTATTATGGGTCTTCCCTAAACTGAATTGCCGTGTATCTTCTGGCGTTAACATCACCTTCACATTCACCTTCACCCCAAATCCTCTCATATTCATCCTCACACACTCACTACGGTATCACAAATCCATCATCACATTTCCACTCTCAAACTCACTACGGCATCACACATCCATCATCACATGCCCACTCACACTCACTATAGCATCACATATCCATCGTCACACACTATGACATCACATGCACCACTAGATACTACGGCATCATGAATCCATCATCACATATCTAGGGTTGCCATACGTCCGGATTTTCCCGGACAGGCCTGCATTTACGTGTCAAAATCTTCGTCCGGGAGGAATTCTAAAAATTCTCCACTAAGTCCGGAATTTCAGTTTCCATCACTTTTTCTCTAAAAATTTAATATACCATTACGCTCTAATGACGAGAGAGAGAGAGAGAGAGAGAGAGAGAGAGGCCTTCGTTGTTTTCGTCAGCTGTTAAGTGTTGCCAACTTGGCTGGTTTAGTGCTAGCAGCTGGCTAAAATGTCCTGCCTTTCCCTGCAACTTCAGCCACGAGCTTTTTTTTTTTTTTTTAGGCCTATTCCTCCCATAGTGCTGTTATAGCCATAAAATACATGGTAATTGCACACAATTATTGGCTTAGTTTTCATTTTTACACTGTAGCATTTGTTATTCTTATTATCCTGCATCTAAGGCGCTTTAGCATTTTTCAGTCATAATCTAGCCAATTCTGTACTTGTTTTCGTACACTGAAGAAAGAGGGTTCGCGCCCCGCCAGGGTAATAAACTTTGGGAGCGTTCTTCTGGCCACGTACTGCATTGGCGGAAATAAAGGATGCTGTGGTTGAACCAGTGTTGCATGATATAAAGTATGCTTGCACCCAGTCGGCTTGTGCGGCCGATTATACTTGGTTCACAGACGACACACACATCCAAAGCCACTCCAACAATACAATTACACTTACAAGTACTTGTCACCCTACATACAATCTCTACCAGACAGCCTACAGTAAGCCACTTCGTAGAGATACATTGGCTGTATCGTCTCCACTTGGTCGGGATAGGCCGGTCCTGCAGTGGACACTCAAACGGCTAATGGGAATATATATATATATATATATATATATATATATATATATATATATATATATATATATATATATCTCAAGGTTTCATAACGCCAAAGGCCCAAAGTGTGTGTTGGGGGGCGGGGGTAGCATGGGTTTCAGCGCAGCGTCCGGTATTTTTGACAGGTCAGATATGGCAACCCTACACATATCCATCCTCACACTCACTACGAAATCATACGTCACCATCACATACTACACTACTACAGCATCACACATTCACTCACACACGCACTACAGCATCACAAATCCACTCACACGCACAACGGCAGCATACATCCACCATCACATATCCACTCATACACTCACTACGGCATCACATATCCACTCACACACGCACTACGGCATCATACATTCACCATCACATATCCACTCATACACTCATTACGGCATCACATATCCACTCACACACGCACTACGGCATCATACATTCACCATCACATATCCACTCATACACTCATTACGGCATCACATATCCACTAACACACGCACTACAGCATCATACATTCACCATCACATATCCACTCATACACTCATTACAGCATCACATACCCTCCCATCATGCGGGCTCATGGCCATTGGTTCCTTCTTCCTTGCATTAAAAAAAAAAAATATCCACCCTCACACTCACTACGGCATCACATATCCACCCTCACTATGGCATCACTTATCCACCCTCACACACTACGCCATCACATATCCACCCTCACACACCCACTATGGCATCACATACCCACCCTCATACACTCACTACGCCATCAAATATCCACCCTCACACACCCATTACGGCATCACATATCCAACCCTCACACACTCACTACAACATCACACATCCACCATCACATACCGGTACTGGTACTCAGGAGGTATCACACATCCACTATCACATACTAACATATTCATCTCATACCCTCAGTGGCCTTCTTGTTATCATCACTAATCTTTTCCTCGTATACCTTCACACCAACGCATCTCTCACTCGAAGTTTCTTCACTACGATTATATACTTATTAAATTCATGTAACCGTCAAGCTTGTCATCCTTGGTGTAACCCCTCGTAGTAAAGGGTTTAATATATATTCGTTACCTCTCGCAACTACACACCACATCAACCTTATTAATAATAAGTACAGCATATCACCTTATTACTATCGTCAGACCACTTTACTCAGTTTCGGCATCCTATCGTAGTGAATGGTTAGCCCCTTCGGTCCAATGACGTCGTTTGGTAAGGTATCCATACTGCCTCCGCGCGATTTAATTCAACTCAAGGTAGACCTCTCATCTTGAAATACTAATAGGCTAATAATAATAATAATAATAATAATAACCTTACGATTATTTCTAACCTCTCAATTTCAAAGACTCGTAAGTGAATAAAACCGTTTGGCAATCGAAAACGACTTCAAAACTCGTCATCGCAATGAAGTTAAAATCGCAACCATTTTTATTCCCTTCTAGGTTACCAGCCCCAATACTTTAATTCTCGCACAGTTAACTTTCTTTATACTGTGGCTCGTTTTAAATTGCTGAGGACAAAGGGCTTAGGCGTATATAAAAGTCTGGGACGGTTTTTTAAAAGTTTAATAGAATAACCCGATTAGTGTTTATTTCTGTGGCGTGTAAATATCACACACACACACACACACACACACACACACACACACACGTCTTTATTCCCTTGCTCACCTTCACCCTCAACCCCACATTCTCTCTCCATTCTTACACGTCGCTACTCCATCCTCCATTCTTGCGCACCCACTTCACAGGCTACACCTAATTTCTTCTCACTCCCTCACTTCACCCTACCATCTCTCTCCATTCTTACACTCAATCTTTACCCCTCTCTCTCTCTCTCTCTCTCACACACACGTCGCCTCCCTCTCCATTCTTGCGCACGCACTTCCTTCCCCCGATCCCCACCTTACCCTCTCTGTCCATTCTTATGCACTCCTTCCCCCACCTCCCACTCTTACTGTATGTACACAACTCTCTCTCTCTCTCTCTCTCTCTCTCTCTCTCTCTCTCTCTCTCCAGGTGGCGTGAAGAGAACCAGGTGTCAGGAGAGAAGGAAGGAAGGGAAAAGGGGTGGGGAGGAAGACGGGGTGAGGGAGAAGAGGGAGGGAGGGAGGGGTGTGGTGAGTCACGTAACCGGTGTTGGTGAACCGCGTGAGGCAGCAAATAACAATAACAACAGCACGCCGGCAAAAGCAAGTCGATCCTACCACACACATACTAAACTACCAAACTACCAGACACATTACCTCATACCGGCTTAGTACACCGTTACCACACACGCTCGCCAACCACACTACCTTACAAGTTAAACTCACCCCTGCCATATACACAACATTACCACATGTACTCACTACACTACATGACACACCACTACCACATGAGATACACTCACCACACTACAAGATACATATTGTACACTTCCACTACCAAACATGCAATACTACTGATATCACTACCTCACACACAAGCCTATCACACATGCTACACTCACCACTACCAAATATGTTACTCTACACACGCTACACCTTGGTACACTCACCCCACCACACCCAACCCTAACTGGCCTCCCTCCATCTAGAACTCGGTACGGTTCTCCCCCACACACCACGCTCTCTGCCCCAGCACAACAAACTTACTACACCACAAAGCAACTAAAAACAAAATACACCACTGTAACAACTCTGACACGCTGCCACAATTGCAAGCCGGCGCAAATCCAATTAATACTCCATATCTGGCTCAAAATCAATTTCTGCCAGTACCCCCATGAAAAAAAAAAAAAAAAAAAAAAAAAGCTGGGCCACTACTGTCGTGTTACAAAGATCCCTTCTCTATCCAAGAGAAGTTTCTCAATGACAAGATTGTTCTCGAGCTAACTGCATTACCAACTACCTCCCAACTTGCGCGCGAGCGCACACGCACGCACACGCACACACTAGCTCGAGTCTTGCAAGTCTACCTTCAACAGCTGTTAGGCTACCAGAGTGCAGGTGTGCAATGCTGTTTTTACTTGTACTGGTCTCTATTCAACATTCACTACCTAGCCTGTCTCTCGGCTGATTAACTCCAGCACATTACTACTACTAATACTATTACTATAATGAATGATGAATTTTTCGTTACTTTACGTTCTGTATGTTTCTAGTTACCGATTAACTATAATTCTCAAAACTTGTTAAAACACACACACAATATACAATCAATTCGAACACCACTGCTGCTATCAAATTGCAAGATGATTCGCTACTACACTGATACTACTGCACTACTTCACACTCAACATGATCGCAAACTTCTCGCAATGTCCTTCGGTTCCAAACTGTGCCGGTATGACGTTTGACATTTGGGACTTTAACGAAGCAATTCCCGCGTGGTATCTGCTTTCCGATCGAAGTTAGTGGTCGATGTTCATGGATTATGTGCTAGTAATGTTTCAAAGTTGTTATAGGTTGCATACTTTCTAACCAAGCCCAACACTGTTAAGTACTAAGCATGGACTAACTGCTACACACGAACAATGGAAAACAGGCCAAGCGTGTGGTGATACTAAATTATTTCGCGATTCTGGGTACAAAGTTTGGGCCTCGTGCGTCCACACATTTGTTCCCTGTGAAGGCAAACAAAAACACAACACTTACCTTTGGCTCCAGCATCATCGGACGCCCATACCACAACGCTGATTACGACGGTATGCAGTAGAACCACTTGCCGGTGGAGAAATCCTATATACATGGTTCAACCATCTAAATCACTAAGAATTTTAAGTGAATCACTGGAAATCACGCGCGGCGGCACAGCACTCCTCCCATCTCCCCAGCCCAAAATTCACTGTCATCTGCAGAAATGCTCTCGGAAAAGAGAAGTCAGTTGCCAAGTAGCCATATACCACTATCTTATTTATTGTCATTCCTTCCTCGTGATTCCTTTTAGTAATATTGGTAAGCTTACGTCCATCACGTTCCAGATCATGTTCTAGTGACTGAGTCTGAAAAAATAACTCATTTAAATTAGAGTATAATGTTTCATTAATACTCAAGTCAAGCCAGCTGATTGGTTCACATGTGCAGCGGTGCCAAATCTCTCTCACGGCAGCCTCACAGAAAACGCTGGTTAGATAAAGGGTACACTACTAATTTTCTTACTGACTTTGTTGCACGTCCCGTTCGGTATTTTGCAAACATATTTTGTTATATATAGCTAAAAAAAAATTAAGTCAGCAGCACAGACATTTCCAGTAACCTATACTTGTCTCTAAAACAATGTTATGTGCACTAGGAGATTCGTAGGCAATAATATTACTGCAAAACATATCGATAGTTTATTGTTGCAGCCTTCTCCTTTAATGCCCGTGGGGGATCTCCTGGATAAAGAATATCGCTTGTTGACTGCCAGTAAAAATTAAATCCTTTGTAATTTTTGCCGAACATTTTAATCTAGGTATAAAATTCCCTAATTTCAGTTATTGGTCTTTACCAAGAATACAAACCTGCTTACTAAACCGCAATGGAAAGGCATCCACAAAAACGTCTAATCAAATGCATTCAACTGTTGCTACTAAATGCACTCAACTGTTGTTAGCAAGCTTGTTTGTAATTATATAACACATCGTGCTTCATAAACAGTGCACGAACACCCTCTGACCTCACTGGGAACCGCCGCTGCGGGAGGGGGTCGGATTAGTTCGGGGAGAGGCATTTAGGGGTAAATTACTAAGTTGGGGATAATTTCAAGTATTCTACGGGTAATGGGACCCATCCGGATTACAGAAATTACTATGAACGAAACATCTAGAAAATTAGAGCAGCCAAACTGCCAATTCCGGCAGGCTGACGCGATGCCTCTCGCCCGAAATCTTCCTGGCAAACAGGGATGTTAACTTTTGACATTGGTATTATCGTACAGACCACAGAAAATTTCGTGTTTATTACAGTAAATTATAATCCTATATTATGTAGAAGCAGGATCTGGTCACTCGCCGGGACCCCTGGTAATGTAGGCCTACTCCAGATCTATCGTATTCAGAATCTGAACTGAAGTTTTATTTCAATCCTGTCTAACCGTTATGAACATTATTGGCTTCATATCAACCTATTCGTCAACCACAATTAAAGGTTTAAGGTGAATGCAACTGTTTTGCGTTGCTTCAACCATTTACATTTCTTTGTTTTCATATATCAGCTTATGGATATGCGTAGCAAAATGTTAGTTTTAATTGATTCCTCAGTTGGAATAACAACTCTCTCTCTCTCTCTCTCAAGTAAGTCTTTATTGTGACGAATTATGTTAACCCCATCTGTTGACACGGTGAATGTAACTAATCATATAAACTCACGGAAAGTTCATATTTGACTTTTACATCTAATTTTACCATCAGGTTGGAACAGTAGGGCGGGGATGAGAATTAGATTTAGCAGTTTTACTCAGTCTGTCTTGTAAATAAATAAACCATCTTGGTGTATCGTGTTTATCATATAACCATAAAATAAATAGTTCAGGTAGGCCGGGGTAATGACGATGCTCCGATCTCTTGCCACTGGGTATTACCTGTGTGTATTACACAAATTTAATTAGCGACCCCTTGGTTAGTACAAGCAACCATACTCTAGGTGACTTAGGGCGCTCCCTGGTATTTCTTCCTTAGCGACTTGTTTTGGATATAATAACAGCATTTCTTCTCATAATTTATAACCGTCTCACAGTCTGCATAAAAAAAAAAAAAAATGCAAGAATGTTGATGCGTGTCATACACAGATATAAACTGGTAAGGAAGACGTGCTGAGGATCCATCTAAATGCCAAACGAAGATCGTAGCACTCCTTCCTTACCTATTTATTTTGATTTTATTTTGAATTTCTAGTACCGGTATGTTATTTATGTTGCTTTAATATCGACACAGTATGAATAACATACAAAAGGATACTGGGGTGTAATGGGCAGAATAAATCACTAAGGTAGGAGGGTTACGAAATGCATAAATATTTCACGTAGTTCGTTGCACAACTTCTGCTATCCATCCTCCACAATGCACCTTATCATCCTCTTGAATACTACTAATGCAAATTGTTTTAAAAGATGGAAGTAACACACGAAAGAATAATAACCCTCTCATGGTCGCGACAACTCTGGACGATTTTATTCCGTTGTCATACGAATCTGGGGGTTAATACTGTCCCCACTAACCTTCTGATGAGGGTGGTAACGTAATACACACATAAATCGTTAACGAGGAAAGTGCTACGAAGCCTCCTGAAGCAACAAGAAAATAATTTATTCAGATGGCGCAATTTATTATTATTATTAGTAGTAGTAGTAGTAGTACCTAGACGATTTTATTTAGCCCAGGAGAGACTTTCGAAATGGTGGGGTTAGATAGGTCTCCATTATGTAGATCTTTTAAGACTTGTGCCCCCTCTCAAACTGAATAAAAAATCGTCTGGAAGGAGCTAGAACACACACACACACACACACACACACACACACAAAGCACTTCCTCGAGTGTAATGAGAACTTTTCCAAGTAAAAAATAATTTCATGCAAATATTTACCTCAAAAATTAACAATGAAAAGATAAATAATACAAAATATATATGGTGGTGTAACTACCGTGCCAGTAACAAAAGCTATCCACCCCTATCAACCACAGTCCCGAAACTAAATAAAAATGAATAAATAATACTGCATAAAAATGAATAAATAATACTGCAGATAAATGAATAAGTTTTGTGACTGTGGGGCCAGCATCAAAATATCCCCACCCTGCCCACACACCGCAGAAATATTAACCCCAGAAAATATATAAATGAAAAAGTATGAATAACAACAAATAAACAAAATGATGGTGTGACTCGTGCAAATATCAATATTTATTTACTGACTATATCAAACAAACATTTACCTCCGATAATTAATGAATAAATAAACAATAAATAAATGCATAAATTGATGGTATAACTGTGGCGTATCAAAAGCTATCCACCCTAACCATAAGTCGTGCAAAAAAAAAAAAAAAAATCACCTCCAATAAATAAATTAATAAATGAATGAACGCATAACTAGTGGTGTGACTGTGGCCCAAGGAAAATGCCCGACCATGAACAGCACACAAATTCATTTCCTAAATTAATCAATAAAGATATACAATGAACAATAAATAAATAAATAAATAAAATAATGAATAAATGGTGGTGTAAGTGTAATGCCCATGTTAAGGGTTATTCCCCGTGACCACAGAGCTGACACACCATCACTATGCTGTCCAGTTCCCCCAATCCCAGTAAAGGGGGAGCCTTGTGGTTGCGGAAATACCTCTACTGATGACCTGCCACTATACCACAACCACACCACACCACATCACACCACAATGCACCACACATCACCAAACCACTCCAAACATCACCACAAACTTCACTGTACTATACTACACATCACTACACACTGCACTACACTACAGCACGTATCACCACACATCAGTGTACTAGTTCATACTACATTATACCACACAGCACACCAGAACATAACACATACCACATAACACACCACAGCACATATCACATCGCACCACCCCTCGCACACCATACCACAACACAGCACATCACACCGCACCGCAACCCAGCACATCGCACCATACCACAACCCAGCACATCGCACAACACACCCTACCACTCCACACCACACCACACAAACCATCACTGTGTCGCCCAGCTCCCCATCCCATAAAGAAGGGCCCTTGTGTGTTGGCCGTGGCAGGGGAAATACCTCTACTATACTCCGTTCACTCTAACTTGACCTAAAATTGCCATCTCTCTGAATCACTGGACCATATATTGAAAGACAAACGAAACTCTGTAGCACATCTTCCGTTACGATTTAGTTTGCATATTACACCTAAACATTCTCTTGCATGCTTCTCACGTTATATATATATATATATATATATATATCTTTTCTGGTGTTGACATGCAAGAGGATACTGAGGCTTAATGTGTGGACTACATCGCTAAGAAAGAGGTGTGTTAGGAAATCTTCAAACCAGTGAGCGTCGTCTGTCTGTTGCTGTAAACGTTCTGGAAGTAACGGTAGGGATCCATTATACACTGCGCTGTGAGGGCAGAATCCCTCATCGAAACCGTCAGCTATGAACAGTCGACAGAAGCTGACAGATTTATCGTGTCGCATTAAGATGTTATCGTTTTCACGTCCTGCACTTGAACTTTGGCTGAGTACATGGTATGATATAATAATAATAATAATAATAATAATAATAATAATAATAATAATAATAACAACAACAACAATAATAATGGCGACAATCCATTCACCCATCATCCAATACCCCCCCCCCTTTTTTTTTCTGTCCCATTTGGAACATACCAGGCCCAGAGCTAGGGTGTTCAGTCTCGACATTTAGGGGGAGGGTGGCCAGCCTCATTCTTCCCTAAGTGGCATTATGTGAGCAATAAACCCCAATTATCCCTCAGATGGTAACCCTTACACGCTCCATCCGGTTGGAACGCCTTAACCCACTAGACTACCGGCGTCATTTGGTTATATGGTTACCATCCTCCGTAGTAAATGGTTTCCTGTGTTAAAGGAAACCATTTGCCTTGTCACGCAATGCTGAGCCACCTGAAGGCAGCACTAAATCGCGTGAGTGGACGATGGGCACTTCAACTTACATTTTTTCTTTTTTTTTATGTAGGTGCGTGATTAGTGTGCTTAAGTTTTTTGCATCACTGGCTCTAACAAGATGATTAAAATTACAATATAATGTTAATCACGAGAATGTGATGTGAAAAGGATGTAGCCACACTATGTTTGCTTTGCCACTGAGCTACGGGAAATAAGCTACACAAGAATGTAAATCTCTGCCAAGTGAAGACGGTAGGGTTGGGGGAAAAAAAAAATAAATAACGCTCGGTTAAAAAAAAAAAAAACGGGTTTGTTTAGAATAAAACCCGGGTAAAACCCTGGATTTTTACAAACAAAGAGATTTTTATACCTGTACAGAATTTTTTTTTTTTTTCTTTTAAACGATTAATTGTACAAAATATATTTTAAAGATGACTCCGGTACCATACTGTCATTTCTTTCAGTACTGGACTACAAGTTGAAACATGTAATACAGAGACGATGAAACCTAAGATGCTGACATTCATGTTGATATATATATATATATATATATATATATATATATATATATATATATATATATATATATCAAGTACAGTATTATGCATTTTTTCATCAAAGATTTATCTAACCATATTGTAAATATTCATGTTGAGACGTTGTGTAAAACATGATGAAATCCAGGCTACTTGGCCCTGAGAAGCATTTATATTGTAACGTGTATAAGCAAACACGCATTAATACTTCATCCAGAACAGCAAAACTGGACCAGTCTTTCTTGGGCAGTAGTCAGTGGAGGGTCACTACGCAACAGAACATCAGGACAAGTAAAGGCCGATACAAAGCTATAGAAAGGAGGGGGTTTGATGAAACTAATGATGAGAAGGGAAAAAAAGAACAAAAATGGAGATATTGTAGTGACAAAAAAAAAGAGGTTCAAAAGTAGACAGACTGAGAGAACACCTGAAGAGATGCACTCCTTTTATCAAGAAAACGTCTTCACCCAAAATCCCTGGAGGAGGAGGAGGATAGAAGCACAACTATTGAAAAAAATCTGCCAGGGACATCCACAAGCACTCTTTCATACCCAAAACTCAAAATATGTGCAAGTGACTTCACTACCTCACGTTCTTCCTTTTCACAGAACATTGATAGATTTGTTCACAAGACCACAGAAGCTGAGAAATTACTAGACCTACAGTTATACATATATACATACAGCATGTAGCGATATGTATATATCTATAATATGTATATAAATAATTAATTAATACATGTATTTACTATTATTTTTTAAAATTACCAACCCGGGTTTTTTTAAACTAAATAACCCGGGCCGGGGGAGTAAGTGTGTAGGTAGCTACCCGGGGACCTACCCACGCCAACCCTGGAAAATGGGGGAATTATAGTGATCCATCTGCCTTTCCTCCTCACCACACAGCATCACAATATCACAGCACACCGTTCACACACTACACTATCCTATACGCCACACCAAACTACACCATAACACACACACACACACACACACACACACACACACACACACGAATCAGTTACGACCTGTGACTGATCGTAGGCATGAGGATTGTATCCTGACTGACTTTGGAGATTTCGTAACACCTCCTTCATGACGATTTAAGCTGCACATTAAACCTCAGCATCCTCTATGCCTTCCTTTATCATTCTTTTTGTGTGTCTGCACTCCGTTCTTCCTACTTCTCTCGTCTTTCCTATCGCTTTTTATTACTCATTTATTTTCTGGTAGCTTTACAATGAGTGACAAACGAAATGGTTTCCTGTAAGCCTGGAAACCATTTACAACGCTAACCAAATAACCAACCCACACGTGTTCCCTACGTAACGTGTAAACAAGGGGTTGATGAAGGGTTAGTGCCCCTCCCCGTACAACAAAACTCAAAGACAAACGGCCATCCCTTATGGGATCATGGTGTTCGGCTATAGGTAGGTAGATAGATCCTCCAGCATGTTCGTCATATTAAAACGATATAAACATCATACAGCAGACCTTTTAATGTGCAATGTGTTTACTTAATCGCTATGGAAGACGTGTTAGGAAGCTTCTATGCAGCCTGAAATATACTGTATTTTATAAATCGCTTGTATATGATTTATGCCGTATATCCAACACTTTGAATTCTGAAGTTTTTTTTTTTTTTTTTTTTTTTTGTCAGAATGCCTCCAGGGAAGTATGTCTGCCTCCTATCCCTGTCTCTTCGATTCAGTAAATTCTATTCTGTTGTTGTTGTTGTTGTTATTGTTGTTGTTATTATTATTATTATTATTATTATTATTATCCATCCATCCATTATCCAATCCTATGCCGCCTCATGAGGAGCATAGGAGCCCGGGGCTAGGCAAGATGGTCCTGACATTTAAGATGAGAGTAACCAGCCTCACTTGTCTCTGAGTGACGTTACGTGAGTGATAAATCCCAACAAGATGAGAGTAACCAGCCTCACTTGTCTCTGAGTGACATTACGTGAGTGATAAATCCCAACCTTCCCTTGAATATAAACCTATGCAGGTTCAATCCGACTGGAGCGCCTTAATTACCCACTAAACCACCAGGCGCCATAATTTGGTTATATGGTTACGACCCAGCGTAGTAAATGGTTTCCTGGTGTACAGGAAACCATTTGGCTTGTCACTCAGTGTAGAGTCACCCACAGGTAGAAGGAAGAGGAAAGAGTGAAGGAAAGAAGGAAAGAAAGACAGAAGAGGGAGTGTAAAGTCACCCGCAAGCAGAAGGATGAGGAAAGAATGAACGAAAGACAGAAGAGGAAGGATGGAAAGAAGGAAGAGAGGAAAGGGCAGGCACCCAAGAGCAGCACTACATCGAGTGAGTGGATGGTAAGCGCCCCCCACCAATCGGAAATTATTATTTTTATTATTATTATTATTATTAGTAGTAGTAGTAGTAGTAGTAGTAGTATCCCCAAACGATTTTTCATTCACCTTAGGACAGACTAAGAACTGGTGTTAGATGTGAGCTTTCATTAACGTCTTCTTTACTAAGTGTTGAATGAAATAGTCTGCAAATAACAAGAGTCAAGAAACACGACACTGGACTGAAGTTGTGAAATTATCTGGACTACGGTTAGCCTAGCCCCGGGTTCCTACATTCAAAGAGGAGTAAAGAGGGATTGGATGTTACCGTGTGTGTGTGTGTGTGTGTGTGTGTGTGTGTGTGTGTGTGTGTGTGTCATTCATTCCTGTTCTGTCGGTATTAATAATGATAGGCGTCCAAACTGTAAGAGTTACCTTGCATCTCGCTGTTGATTACCTAAATGTTATTGTGGCCCCAGGTTCATCTGAAAAGTAAACCCAGTGATCTGCAGGGGGACAGGAATGGAGCTGAGTGACGTTTGTATAGCAGGGCAATGGAGCCGGCCAGCAGTATCGGTGCACCCACACGAAGGCATCCCTCTCGCTTTAAGCTGGCATGACAGGAGGAATGGCCAAGATGATTACGCGTGCCTAGTCTTACATACTCGTGTTTTAATCAGGCTTGCCCATCTTTTTATTCAGATAAGGAGTGACTTCCCGTCTTCTAAAGGTCGACCACACTGCTGCTAATCGTCTCTTAGTGGAACGTGACTCCAGCATTGGTTTAACAGATTGGCGTGTGTAATGATGTGCCTGTTGCTACACTGGGTTCGTACATTCCTAAGGAGAGTGGCACAGTACTGCACATGCTTACTGCTAATTGTACGAAAATGATGCTGTGTGTGTGTGTGTGTGTGTGTGTGTGTGTGTGTGTGTGCATATATGGGTCAGATAGGTCCATGAATGTCACGAGGATTAATCGAGAGAAATTTAGAATGAGCATATCACAGTTAAATCACACACTACAACCCTCGATCAACACAAACTGTAGTATTTGTCTTAACCCTGCCTTAAGTTGATGGCCTGCAGTTCACCACCCTCCTTCCAGGGGATGGCGAGGTTGCTGTGGGACGTGTTGAACCAGGCAGCTGAGCGATCTGGCTATATCCATGCTACCACATGAAGGCGTCCCTCTCCAGCACCAGGTACATAGTACACAATTCAGTCAACTTACAACTACTTCCCTCCTGTAACTAACCCTTTCACTCCGATGATGTTTTTAAAATATTATTGCTACCATCAAACTATTTCTATTCAGCTTTGGGGAGATTTTTGGTACTAGAGGCGATAGGTATAGCCTTCGTTAACTCCTTCACTATTTGAGGTATGTCCTAAGTTGGATGAAATTGTCTGGAAATAGGAGAAACACAGGCGTCATCGGACTGAAGGGACATTGTTGCATGAAGAACACAAGACATGTCGGGATTCACTCCTCTCCTTTCCTCCTCTCTCCTTACGAAAGTCCAAGTTGCAGCAAGGATTTATTTATTTAACTGTATTTTCACTTTCCCACAAAGAGAGGATGAACAAAATCGTTTGGATGTGGCAGATACACGATGCTTCATAAAGAGTGGTCATTCCCAAACTGGAAAATAATTCCTGGGAGTGGCAGTAATAAAATAAGTACCGCCATCGCAATGAAGGAGTTATGGGTCACTATTTTTAACCCTTTCATTACGGAAGGCCATTTTCGGGCTGGGAAAATCGTAAGAATAGGGTAGTTATTGGAGAGTGTGTTTAGCCTTTTCACTACATGTGGTTATTTCTAGGATAAGGACAATCGTCTGGGGCAGGCAGGAAACTAGGAAGCGAAAAGGTTTAACCTCTTTACTATTACCTAGTGTGGTAGGTGGGGGCGCTCACCATCCACTCACTCGAAGTAGTGTTGCTGTCGGGTGTCTGCACTTTCCTGTCCTCCAATCCTTCTTTCCTTCCATCCTCTTCTGTCTTTCCTTCATTCTTTCCTTGTCCTTCCGCCTACGGGTGACTTTACACTCCCTCTTGTCTTTCCTTCATTCTTTCCTCTTCCTTCTGCCTATGGGTGACTCTACACTGAGTGACAAGCCAAATGGTTTCCTGTACACCAGGAAACCATTTATTACGGTGGGTGGTAACCATATAACCAAATTATGGCGCCTGGTGAATAGTGGGTAATTATTGCGCTCCAATCAGATTGAGCCGGTGAGGGTTTGTACCCAGGGGATGGTTGGGGTTGATTACTCATGTAGTGCCACTTATGGATGAGTGAGGCTGGTCACTCTCATCTTAAATGTAGGGACCAACTGCCTAGCCCCGGGCTTCTACGCTCCTCATGGGGCAATGTAGGATTGGATGTTGGATGGATGGATGGATTATTATTTGGTAATATTTAATTATATTCTTACTACCTCCTAACTGTATCAGAGTACTGGGGTTTGGAGAAATTCTTTGAACTGAATGGTTTATGTTTTTTGGCTAAAAAAAAAAAAAAAAAAAAAAAAAAAAGAAAAAAGAAAAGCTGGAAGCCCACAAAAATTTGAACTTTCAGGATCAAATTTAAGAGAGAGACACAATTAACATCTGTTCAAGACGCCTAGGCACATTGCACTTAAAACTAAGGTTATAAACCCGGGGAAACACAGAATGAAGTTGAGTTCTTACCCAGTTTCATACATGAAGCACTGCAGGGGACAGTGAGAATGCATCGCTTGATGGGCGCTGCGGGATGGGACGAATTACCAAATCGGCTTAGGAATTACCGAATCGGCACTTTCAGTTGGAAAATGATACTTTTTATCACAATAAAGCTTCATACATACTTCATTATATGAGGTTCAGTCATAAATTGTATTTAGTCTGAAGGCTAAAAAGAAATCTGACTTCAACGCACAAACGTGCTAGTCTGCAAAAGTGCATCGTCTGCAGATACCTAACTCGCTTTGCTAGAGACCATTGAAAGCGAGACCGGACAGCCACCATGTTGGTGTAGCGAACTGATATTTGTTGAGCTCCACTCAGGGTCATATAAAGAAACAAGATCTCTGCTAAATAACACGATCCCTTAACTGTTGTTCATATTTCATGGCGCGTTTTTGAACATCTGTTATTCCATTCTTGCGCGACTGGTGCTTTCTTAATACGTAATGCTGTATAAAAATGAGATTTTCCTCTGGACATCAGTTAGGCTAATTTCTAGGTATATGATCAGTGAGTGTGTTGCCAAACGACGCTAGATCGATTAACACCGGCAGTTTACTTTTTTGTTTGTTTGTTTTTTCTTTTTAGGCTAACAAGTTTTGGTTGAAATGAAAAGATTGTTCTTGACATCCATGTGGGTGGCAAAGTGGTTTCCATCAGAATATTATCTAGGCTTACCTCCCTGTGTGGATTAGATGAGAATTGTTATTCTCTTGAATATTCTATAATTATATCTAGCGCCAGATGCCTTAATCCCATAAAGGGTGGCCACAGACAAATCGCCTTTGTGTCGCCCTGTCCCCTGCCATTTCGATGCCCTACCCCCAGCTTAGACCCTTCTCTCATATACCTCCCCACTCCATCTCACCCTCGGACTTCCCTCTCTCACTCCGCCTCCCCCCCCCCTCAACTTCATTCACATCACTCTCCTCGTGAGTCTCTCGCTCTCCATCTCCACATGGCCAAACCACCTAAGTGTATTTCTCCTGACGCTTTCTATCACATCCACCTCCACACCACGACGCTCCTCCACTTGCTCATTTATTAGTCTCTCTCTCCATGTAACTCCACGTGCTTCTCTCACAGTCTAATTCATTTCCACTACTCTCAAAACTCACTTGTGTCCTTGCAACAAGATCCAAGCTTCACTTCCATACTTAGGAATGGGTATCACAATACTATCAAGCAGCGACTTTTTTACTTCCATGCTCACTTCCCTACCTCTTATCACTGCTCTTAATGAACCTATCGGAATTATTTTTTCACAAGTATAGCCATGTACGCCCAACATTAAGATGACCCACATGTATACGGTATCTATGACTAAATGCAGACAAAGGTCTTCTCTCACTAACCAACTAACCTAACTTGCGTTTGACAGCTTGCTTTCAAACTTTAAAACGTGCGTTAGAAACGTTAAATATGGCCAGTTACTGATAGACGTCAGCGGAATATTTCCGCATTCTAAATCCTCATCTATAATTTTCAGAGGTGGGTTTATAAAAACGCCCAGTACTGTAGCTGTGGTATTCAAGGAAAAATAACTAGTAACCCGTGAAGAACTCATCTCAACAGAAAATATGGAAAAATACAACACCAAATACCGTGTCGAAGCTATGGGAAACTTAACGATTTAACCAAATATAACCTAACCCCTAACTTGTGTTTGACAGCCAGCTTTCAAATTTAAAAATGTGCGGTGGGAACGTTGGTTATGACAAGCTACTTGTAGACGTCGGTGGAATATTTAATTATTTACGCATACTAAATCCTCGTTTATAGCTTTTAGAGGTAGGTTTACAAAAATGTCCAGTAGCTATGGTAATCCACGAAAAATAACAACTCGTCAAAAACTCATTTCAACAGAAAATACGGAAAGGCCGCGTCCGTTGGGTAAAGAATTCAAAACTTCATTTAACAGGTGAGTGCATTCAAGTACTTGGGTAGTGTGATGAGTAAGGATGGAACTTTGGGGGATGAAGTACGTGAAAGGGTACAGCAGGGAAGAAAGGTTGTTGGTACACTGAAAGCAGTGATGAGAAATAGGGAGGTGAGTATGGAAGTTAAGAAGTCACTGCATGCTGGTATTGTGATCTCTACCCTGACGTATGGAAGCGAGGCGTGGACCTTGCAAGAGGGGAACAAGTCAAGAGTGAGAGCAGTGGAAATGAGTTACTTGAGAGGAGCATGTGGAGTGACGTGGAGGGACAGGTTGACGAATGAAGAAGTGAAGGAACGTTGTGGGGTAGATGTGGATGTGGTTGAAAAGATTAGGAGAAATACACTGAGGTGGTTTGGACATGTGGAGAGAATGGAGAATGAAAGACTGACTAAGAGGGTGTATGTAGGTGAGGTGGAGGGAGGGAGAGGGAGGGGTAGACCGAGGATGAGGTGGAGGGATGGAGTTGAGAGGTATACGAGGGAGGGGGGGGGTGAGTTGGGGGGAGGGAAGTCAAATGGTGGGTGACAGAGTGACTTGGAGGCGTTTTGTCTGTGGCCACCCTTTGCGGGATTAGGGCGTCGGGCTATAGATAGATAGATTTAACAGGTAATGAGGAAAGTGTGAAAGTTACAGAGGCTAAAGACATGGTCCAACATATAACCTGCTTATTTCCATATAATCATGAAAATATCCTGTATTCTTACACAGCCTCTTTCAATTTATATTATGGTATGACAACTCCTTTCATATATGGGCCACATACAACGTAAAATAAATAACACTTACCTGACAAAGCCGACGATGCCCACTTCCAGACCATTTCCTTCTGCCCATACTTTCCTTTTCGCTGGATCACAATTCAGTGGAGTCGGAGAAGCCACATAGAAGGTCCATTAGTGTTGTTGCACCCAAATGCAGCACAACCAACCATTAATAAAGACAAAATGGCA
Organism: Coenobita brevimanus; assembly: GCF_032717465.1. Taxonomy (NCBI): domain Eukaryota; kingdom Metazoa; phylum Arthropoda; class Malacostraca; order Decapoda; family Coenobitidae; genus Coenobita; species Coenobita brevimanus. The sequence goes on from NC_137003.1 coordinate 48,933,742, forward strand.
CCAGCAAAAGAAACAACGCACCCCCCCGCTTAGCGGCCACCGACAGTTTGGTTTGCAAACATTACTATCCGACGATTATCTCGGTATTTCTGTGTACTTCGAAGTAAAATCCATATGTAGAGATGAAGATTAAAGCGAAAATCTTCAATAACTAGAATCAACAATATCTGCTACAATTAAATGAACATTTTATCAACCAATCATGTACAGTATCTCCTTGGGTGACGAAATGAATTTTTGGACGAATCTGCAGTCAGCTAGCACCCGGGCTGTGAGGTGTTAGCACAAAACTGGCCCAAGGTCGGCTGACCAGTCAGCGAGCAGCTGAGAATATTGGCTGTCTATAGGGTCTCAACGCCTTGTCAGACTTTTATTCTCCATAAATACTGAATTAGTAATAAAAACAACTGTTCAGTTTTCCTTCTTTGCACCCACTTCCGTCGGGTATTTCAATGTGCTCAGTGACATTATAGACCCCCTACGAGTCAACTTCCCATCATATTTAACACAAGTATATGGTACGGTGTGTATTAGTCACAGATCCCAATGTTCCGTGCAAAAGGGTGACATTTCAAAGATCCATGCCACCACCAATCCTCCATCTTCGCACCAGCATGATCACCCTGCCCGTCACTTCCCTCTCGGTCTCCCAATAGCACTATACTACCATCCATGAGCTTCGTACATTTTTTTCTATCAAGTCTCACAGATGTTCTCCTACTGTTTCCACCACCTTCAAATCTCCTGTCAAACCCTACAGTCTCTGGAGGGTCGACCCACGACGAAGATGCCACCACTCCGGGACCAGAATCACCCCAGCTGGCCAAACACACACACACTAACTATAACAGAGCCAAGTGGAAGGCCTTTACAGCTGAAACAGAACACTTGGAAACATTAAACAGTGCACCCATCACAAACATCAACACCGCTGTACACACTTTCAATACAATTATTCAAAATGCAGACAAAAGACATTCCTAGAGGCAAAAGACACACAGTCCCAACTTCACACCAGAAATTCAAGGCCTCATCAGTCAACACGACACATTACAACACTCCCCAACACCCCATACACAGGACACCGTACAAGAAACGCAAGAACTCATCACTCAAATAAACAATATCAGAGCAGCAAACACTGAACTGGAATAATTATCTCCACACACTTGATCACAAAACAAATACCAGCAAACTCTACAAAACAATAAACAGCATCACACTCTCCAACAGCATCACAACACTATCACACTCTACCATCACAACAACAGACACCATACCCTCAAACAAACAGGCAAACACTCTCATTAATCACTTTTCACACGTCAGTCGTCTAAACCCCCGTCGCAACGACCGATGTGTCATCCAGCGCAAGAGACAGTTCCCCACAGGCCCAGACTTTGCACCCTTCACTTACAACCAGATGAAGTACATCATTAGCAACCTTAAGTACTCATCCGCCAGTGGCCCAGACAACATAAGCAACATACACCATAAACATCTTGGACCACAAAGCATACAAGCACTCACCAACATATCAAAATACAGCTACTCACACAACATAATACCCAACATCTGGAAGCATGGTACTCTCATTACTATCACCAAAGCCAACAAAGACCCCAAGTTACCTTCCTTACACAGCCCCAGCACACTCCTCTGCACCCCCTCCAAAGTCACTGAATTGGTATTACAACTAATAACACCTCACATCCCCCTGGCCCCATCACATGGTTTTAGGCCGCTACACTCCATAAACACTCTTCTTACAGACCTTACATGGAGAGTTTTTGATGGCATCAATTCAGCTACGCCACCACACACAATGCTAGACATTAGCAAAGCTTTTGATGCCATCCCCCACCACAGCCTCACAAACAAAATATTCAACACAAACATTCACAGTAACACAAAAAGATGGCTGGCAAACTATTTAGTAGACAGATATGCACATGTAAACATCAAACTTCACAAGCAGCACCCCTCAAGGATCTGTTTTGTCCCCTACAGACTTTAACCTATAAATACATGACATACCCACACCCCACAAATATACATGGCTTCCTATGTAGGAGATGTAACACGTGTATACACCAAAATGCAAAGATAGCCGCACACATCCTCCAACCTTACCTCAACACGCTACATAAATGGTTCACCACAAACAGACTCATAATAGCCCCAGCCAAATCTACAGTGACCTTTCACACAAATTGGACAGCAGAACATCTCACCATAATCAACCCCCCTACAAAGTCACCTTTAGGTTCCGTTTCTTACACACTCTCTCAAACTCATCAACACACACACACACACACACACAAAATCCTTGATTTAACATACATCAATGCCATTCAAGCAACACATCACAAACATTAAAAATAAATTAATACCAGGACTCAATTCCCATACAATGTTTGGACACAACAAAGAAACCACTATCGCAGTGTACAAACAATACATATGTTCAGTAATGAACTAAGCAAGCCCAGCTTGGGCTTCTAACCTCACTACAAACACACTACAACACCCTACAGACCAAACAGAACAAAGCCCTAAAAGTAATCACAGGCTGCACAGCTACTACATATGCAGACCACCTACACCAAGAAACCAAAGTCCTCAAAGTAAAGGATCATCTAGACACGAGGCACACAGATTCTTGTCACAGCCTCCACACACCCACACTATCCACTTCACTACATGGCAGTACATCCACACACACCAAGGAACATCAAAACAACATACAGCACATATACACAATACCGTCATCTCTGCTCCCTCAAACCAGCTTCCAGAAGCATATATATGCTCAAATCACTCACCACTCCATTTAGTCAAAGACAACACAGAGTTGCATGCATGGCCTCTTGATATTCACCCTTCCGAATCCTACCTCCCTCATGAGAACAGGGTCCACCTGGCCAGGCTGAGATGTGGGCATCATCCAGCCCTCTTATCAGAAGAGGCTGAATGACTCCATTGCTGATGCCTGTCCAGGGTACAACACACATTGTGGAAGACTGCATTGCACACAATCTCCTGTACCAAAAACACAACATACACTCTTTGAGAGTTGTGATAAAGCCCAGTCTCATCCATGGCTTTCCTTAGAGACTCAGGGCTGGTCGGCCAGACTGCCTAAGGAACACCTACCACTGTCTCCTACCGTATTGGGAAAAACATCTTTGCAGTGCATGTTCTGTGGGAAGGTTCTGTTAAATGCTAAAGTTCACTGATGAACCTCTGCCAGCATTATATCCTGCCTTTCATATTCATATCTCCTCAATCACTATAAAGGGGGAGGCCAAGGATGAGATGGAGGGATGGAGAGGAGAGGTATATGAGAGAGGGCGGTGTGAGCCTCAAGCAGGGCAGTGAAATGGCGAGGGACAGGGCGACATGGAGGCAATTTGTTTGTGGCCACCCCTTACGGGATTCAGGTGTCTGGCAATACATACATAGACAGACACTATAAAGTATCTAGCCTTCTCATGCTTGCTTGTGTGCTTCACATTACTAGCACAAAAAAAAGTGTTTAACACATTACATTGCCACAGAAGAGGGCATATATTTAACAATAATCCCCAACCACACAGTAGCAAAAAAGGTGCCTGGCTGAAGCAGGTTAAGATAATCAGTGCACTCCAGCACAAACCCATATACAACTTGTATTATAACACTGCTGTAAACTTGCACATTCACTCCTTCAACCTGTTCTATCAAGATGTAAGAAATTCACTAAGAGTTGCTAATTTTCAGCCTGGAGCGCAAAAATATTTTTCTAGTCTGGCAGTACTCAATACCCTTCACAGACAAGTCAAAATACATCAGTTAGGTCATGGCCACAAGTTAGGTCACTGCCTTTTTATATATAAAATATATATTAAAAAAGATAAAAATAAAAACTCTGGGTACATCCATAATTTCAAGAAGTTATGTTACAAAGCAAAACTTTACTATAAAAAGGAGTACAATAAAGAAGAAAGTAACTGTTGGACTACCATTTATTAAGCACTAGAATGTGGAATATATTGCAAATGCACAAACACATACAAATATTGGTATGCAAAAATAGATGTTCAATTAATTCACTGCAAAATTAAATGGCATTTCATTGAAACTATGGAAATATTTGAAATACAAAACCCAGCCTTAATCATCCTTTGCTTAAGAGTGCCTCTGATGTGCTTCACTACAAAGAGTTCAAATGAGTTAAAGCACCAAAGTAATTCAAGCATATCTGATGAGCAGTCTTTTAAATTTGCATAAACTAGACTACCTGGCGACAGAACACCAGAACATACACATTCAGTAGTCCCATTAGTAAGTCTAAAGATTATGCCTATACTGATTTCAGTTTAGGAGATTGCCCATAGTGATTAAATGAAAATTTAATGTAGGCACACTTGTCATAACTTAATTTTATATAAATGGAAACAAAATACTGTTATACAAGTGGAAATGAAACACAGTATTACTTCTCAAATAAAACTGCTTTTGAATCCTGTGAAGAACCTCAAGATATAAACAGCTTAAGGTATTACACTTACGGATATGCTTCAAGTTCACTTCATGTTGCTTGATTATCAGTGAATGGAAAGCCCTGCTTCATCAAACATCAACTTCGACACAACATCAGGTGACAACATTAGAATTACAGGTAACCAGGCCAGACTACAGCCAGGCACTATACATGCACAATATTTTCTGAATTTGCATTGATAAACAACTTGCAACTCTACACTGTGACATCAGTGTTTCCATTATCATTCACTGTTGATTCTCAACTGGCACATCCATACATTAACTGTAGTCCTTATGATAAAATCCAAAATAAAATGGTAAGTTGTTGAAGCATTCACATTTGATTCATTCACTTTGAACTAACTAAAATATTTTTACATAATGTACAAAGATGAAAACTAAACTCTGTATTCCAAAGGGCCAGTCCAATCGAAATACAGATGTTTAGTTTGGATCTTGGCTAGAAAAATCCTTAAAAAGTAAAGACAGATCACAAGACTCTTAACGATAAATATCTGAGAACATTTCTCAGTGTTGGGAACAGGAAAGTTAATGACACAAACACGATGAAACTATTACAAGAGGCGCTAAGGATGTGGTGGCTGAAAAACACGAGAGCAGAAGGCAGTGTGTATGGGGGTAGAAAGGGAGGGCAGTACAATGCTTTTACTACAGGAAGGAAGAAAAAGGTCAGGGAAAAAAAGGGAGGGAATGGTAACGGGATTTTTTCCTTAATATCTGTGACAACTACCGCAATTATGGAGATATATATATTTAATCAAGGACCTCATAGTCACCTTGCACACCCACACATCCAGAACCCTAAAAACTTGTGTATTGTGGTATGGTTCCCTAAGTGTCTAATTTGTTGGTCAAGAAAAATTATTGGAAATTCATGCAACTGGTACATCTAAAATTATAAAACTGGCAGTAAGAGTCATCATCCTGTAGTATGTATGAACCTTAACATTAGCTATCACTTGTAACCCAGCCTGAATACAACTAATGCTCGTGCCAAGGACAGGTATTTAGAAGCCGACATCATAGCACAATGCGGTAAGGCCATTTCACAGGAGATCTTGGCCAGAGGGCAAATAAGGGATATTAGCTTCAATGGGTACACCAAATCTACAAAAATCATCATGCTACTAACCAACTTATGCTCCAAATGGAAAAGTAAATAAATATACTATGGATTATACTTGCTCAAGTGAATGAGCGATGGAGGGAAGAGCAGCATCTTCAGTCAACCCATACCCAAACAATGAATGAGCATGGACATGATTTCACAAGAAGAGCCCAGACCCACAAATATACTATCAACTCACTGCTGCAATTGTCATTTGTTTTGCCATGAAGAACAAGGAAAGAGGAGTACAGAAAGTTCAACCATCTCTTGTTCTTCCTGCAAATTAAAATATGAGTTACAACAGGGAGTCTATCATAAGTCTGTCTATGAATCTGGGAGCAGGTTAGTAGTTACTGTCCAAGCTGTAACAAACAAAGTGGGCACACATACAGTACACATTCCTGGATAGGCTTGGACCATTTAATCTTGCCATCCATAACAGTGATGCTGAAGATTCTCATATATACTAGTGGGTCACGCGGGCTGAATGGGTGGGTGGGTGGGTGAGGTTAGGGGAGGCAAGAGTGGCTTAGCCAGACGAGGCAGTTTCATGCTTCTCAGCAGCCATGAGGCGCTCCTTGTTGGCACGCACCAGCTCTGCTCTGCGATCCTGTGAAATGGAGGGAAGAATCAGTTCTCTGAAGTAATTATTATAATATGTTTTTGTGATCCTAGACTCATCTGATAACGAACCTGATGGGCTGCAGGCTGAAATTATCCTTCTGCAGTCCACCATCACCCGTTCAGGGGACAGGGAGGGACACCGCTGTCCAATTATACAAACTATGTATGTGCTATGCCAAATACCAAATAAAAACAAACAAAAGTAATCAGTGGTATGTAAATAAAAAAGAACAATAAAATATACAGCTGACAAAAATAACTTTAATCACTCTCCAAACTCACATTCTCCTCCTTAGCCTTCTTTGCCTTCTCTGCAAGCTCAAGGCGATTTTTGTCTGCACTCTCCAATTTTTGTTCCAGTTTCTCTGCAGTTTTCTTTTTGAGTTCCTCCTCCTCTTTATTTCTGTTCTCTTGGGCCTGCTCTAGCTTTACAGAGGTTGATTTTGTGCTCTCCCACTTGGCCTGCTTCTCCTCTGAAATCTTACGCAAGCGTTCTTCCTTGGCAGCCACCTCTTGCTCTCGCTGCTGCTTCATCGCTTCCTCTTTCTTGGTCACCATCTCCTGGGCCTCAGTGATCTTGTTTGACTGTTCCACCCAAAACAAAATAGTAAAGCAACTAAAGGAAAACTCAAAATGGCAGCATGCAATAAAATTTGCCTACAAAACAAAACCATCTTACTCGAGCTTTCCCCCTTAAAAACAGAGTGGATAAAGGTAGGAATAAAGGTTTCTGCTTAAAGGTAACAAACCAAACTCACCTCACCTCTCTTTGTAAAGTGACTGTGTAATTTATTTATTAAATCTATTATTCAATAAAGAGCTATATATATAGCAGACATATGATATGCAGAAATATTAATACAAAATTTGCAGCTTTCAAATACTTTATTTGCATAAGGCCTGAAGGAGTCGAGCAAACCTTCAATACTATATTCATTTCTTATGTCATGATGTACTTATATTCACAGTAAGTAATTATCAGATACTCAAACTGTAAGAACCCATACTCCAGACTTCTCCCTTATTTCAGCAAGACTCACATGTTCTCGGAGCGTCTCGAGCTTCTTCATGATCTCTGTGTCACGGTTGGCGGTGGCCAGAACAAGTTTGGACTGGATGCGTTCCTCCAGCTTTCGGATGGCTTCCTCATGGCCTAGGCGCACTTTCTGGGCATAATCCTCCTGTTGGGATAAATTGTTAAAATTTTCTGTGGAAGGCAGTTTGATGCAAAATGTACAAAACTAACCTGAAAGAATCTGTAAACGTAGGAAACAAGTGAATGCAAATAAAAGCAAAATGATGGTATTTGAAAAGTGAGAGAGATATATTTGCAATCAGTGCAGTACAGGACAGAGAAGGGAAGCAGGACGAGATGCAGGTACAAATGGAGGGTAGGGTGCTTTAGCCGATTATTTTAACTATCCGAGGGCTGTATTGTGAAAACTTGGCTAAGTAAAGTAGGAGGTCAAGATAATTTCTGGGAAGATTAACTGGAGAACTCTAGTAATCTGCTGAGAAGTAACAGTACTTTACCTGTTTCTGAGTAGATACAGGCAAAACAAGATGGATGAAGTTAACAAGAGAGAGTACTCTGGGACTGAAGGAAGTGATAAGTATCTGGCAATACAGATAAAAAGAAATGCAATGAGATGGGATGGACATGTTCTACAAATGCATACAGACAGGGTGTCAAAAGAAAGTCTTCAACCCATTCCGAGCAGTGTCTGTATATATACGGACAAACCAATAGTGTCAAAATGGCAGAGTCCATGTATACATGGACTAACTCGTTGTACCCTAAATTGCCATGTCCGTATATAGACTGACACAGTTCTATGCACATTTATGCAAAATTATTTGAGTCTGCCATTAATGTGTGACAGAAAATGGGATGACAGACACCCCTCCTCCCCTCCCAAGCCTTATACTGTACCAATATAATACAGTAGTCCCTCATTCATCTGGACACTCAGTATCTGGATGCTGGACCTTGGCTCTATTAAACCATTATCCACATTTACTTGCTATTATCCGGACATAATAGTCCCCGAGAACTTCTGCCGTCAGCTGACGTGTTCAAACTTCGGTATCGTGGTCGCTGGGCTTGAGCTATGAGCAGGAAGTAGTCTGTAACCCACAACCAGAGACAAAATGTCCCTCTGTCCCTGTACTTAATGGTCAAAGCTGCACACTTTCCAGATCACTTCCAGTGAACCTCCAGCACCCGAATAATACGACTGCAACCCGCAAGTGGTGTCAAAACATCTGTACGGATCCCCACCAAATGTCTAATAACGCGTGGCCACTGGGCTGTCTTTCCCAACTGCCACCACCACCGAACACAGACCACAGGCCACAAGTATTGTATGTGTTTGGCGACAGTGGCTGTCCACCTCTCTACTGAACATCGAAAGTCCCCCAGTCACTGCAAGTTGTGTTTCCGCATGGCCACCTGGTGTATAACAGACCACAAGTAAATGTACAGCGAAAGCCCCCATCCGCCTGTTGACAGAAGGGGGAGAATCCTGCCCATAGCCTCGCTTCTTCCCCCCTCCTCCATACCCTCCCGGCTCCCCCCTCACTCCATACCCTCCTCCGTGGTGATAACACCGACTCCTGAGTTTTCAAAGTTTTTTGCGATTTATTTGACTACAATTGGTCATATCAAAATTCTCTTTCCTATCACTGTACCCAGGTATTCAAATTCTCTCACCAATTCTGGTCTCTCTCTATTCATTGTAACCTCACACTGGGGTCACCTTCTCTCTTAATAATCATCACTTACTCTTTTCTACATTTACTCTCAAGGTACAATGCTCACAGACATCAGCAAAACTCTGCACTATTAGTGCTGCATCATAATATTACAACAAATTTGAGATACTCCATACATCATCATTCATTACCAACACCAACCGTCTTTCCATTACCTGTGTTTTTACTTCTCTCATCACCTCATCCATATTACCATGGGAACATCACACAACCTCATTGCGTGCCCACATTCATCATGAACCATTCACTTAGATGCCCATTTACCTTTACACATTCATCACTACCACCATGAAAACTCTTGACAGCACCTCGCAGCTTACCATCTACACCATACATAAGCAAAACTTCCACAATCCTTCTGTCTACTTTGCTGTATGCTTTTCCAGATCCATGAATGCCATTAACACCTTATAGTTCTTCTAACATGCCTTCTCCACTATCTGTCTTACTGTAAATATTTGATCCACACATCGTCTGCCACTCCCAAAACCACCCTGTTCATCATCGACTAGGACTTCTCTTCTCTCTCTTACTTTATCTATATTAATTCTTCCCTATAACTTCCCTACCACAGTCAATAATTCTTGCACTCACTTCACTCACCCCTAATTTTGTACACGGGTAGAATCACAGCCTTTTTCCACTCTGCTGGCACAGTTTCATTTATCTATGCCTTCTTACCTATCTCCAACTAGCACTTCATTCTGCTCTCTGCACGACACTCAATCATCTCCAGAAACAACCCAGCTGCTTTCTCATTTTTCAGCTGTTTCACATAATTCTTCACTTGTGTGAGTGTCACGTTTCCTGGCACTGCAATTCCTTCTCTGCATACTCCCAAACCAATATGTTTACAGTGGCTCTGCGCTCTCTATTCTCATTCATCAGGCTTTCAATGTATTCCTTCCATCTGGTCCTTACTTCATCCCCATGGGTTAATAATCTACCACTTACATCCTTCATACTTTCACATTTCTTTCTGCTGTCACTTCTACATTTCCACATCTCTTTCCAGAATAACCTCCTATTTCAGAGATATTTGCATTCATTTTTCTTCCAAGATCATCATTTACCTCCTCCTTTTTCCTCCTCACTAGTCTCTTCATGAGCTTGCTCTTAATATATTCAGTTATTTCAACTGAGCCCCTTCCCTGTAACCACTCTAGCCACTTCTTCCTCTTTTCCTCCATTGCTCTCTTAACCTCTTCATCCCACCATGCCATACCTTTCTTTTGTGTTGTTACTCTGAACACACAACACACTGCTATTTTTGTTAATTTAAAATGTAGCTGTAATGAGGGGGAGAGATGGGGGGGGGGGGGAAGGCATCCATACTGACATAACACACAGTGATTTGTGGTGACAAAATAAGGCATCAGTTCTGATTCTTAGTTTATATTATGCATTTACCATGATAGTGAATTGCTGTTAGTCTTGCCACGTCACATATTTAGCAGATAAGCATCCAGGAAATAAGGGTACAAGCTAACGTATGTATTATGGCATGTCGGAATACAACATATTTTGTAATTAACAGATAGTGGTCAGCTGGATGCACTACTTTTGTCTGCGGAGGGCAATGTTCGAGCCCTTTATAAATTATAATCAACCCTTTATACATTATAAACAGCTGCCTGCCACGGTATTTATGCTTTGAAACTCATAATTGACTATAATAAACCGTATTCTTCATTACTGCCTGCATATTTGGCCATTCAAATAATACTGACAACTGTTTCCTATGCGTATCACATTACTGTATACATGAAACTGGACGCACTGTTGACCAGTAGGTTGCCAGGGCACGATAATGAAACCTTCAGACTCGTGAGTTGCGACTATAGATGATACTAAGAGATAACTACCATCATAAAACTCTATAAGGAACGCCGGAAACATGAATTAAGGGAGGATCTGGGAGAGTTGAAATCCAAGTTGTGAATTAAGACTGGAATGTGGGTGGGATGATACTCAAGATAAGTCTCATGATTTTAGTAGGTTGACAAGGCATAAATAATGGTATTGTGACTTGCTGCAGTATACCCTGTATTAGGCAAGCTGCCTGGCTTCAGTATCAGGTAAACTGCCTGGTTTCAGTATCTGATAAACTGCCTGCCTTCAGTATCAGGTAAACTACCTGGCTTCAGTATCAGGTAAACTGCCTGGCTTCAGTATCAGGTAAACTGCCTGGCTTCAGTAACTGGTAAACTGCCTGGCTTCAGTATCAGGGTGACTGTTTTCTTCCAGATATCAAGGAGTGGTGGAGGTCCAGGAAAAATTATTTCAGTGAGAGAATTAATGGCTCTGGTGACAAGGTGTTTGAGGTGAAGACCATGAATATATCTAGCCTGGTCCTGCTGCTATAGACTGATTTTTTAATTAGCTGAACTTGAGGTTCATGAAAATGAGCTTCTTCATTTGCTTGTGCTTTCTCATTTACTTTTTTATTTTAAGAATGATATTTTTATGATACTGAAGCATAATGTACCTAATCTTTGCCTGATTCTTCATAATGGAGATGGTTCCATAATTGTTCAGTAAGATTTCATGGGTCTGTGATGGTGATTCTGTGTGAAAAATACATATACACACATTACCAAGGCTGTAAAAAAAAAATAAAAATAATAATAATAATAATAATAATCCCCACAAACTTCAATCAGTTCCAGAACTGTGTTTATTTTCATGGATTGTTTCTGCAGTGCAGAGGTGTCTAAGTACTGTACAAATCTATTGGGGGGGGGGGGGGGGGGGGGAAAGAAAAAAAAAAAAAAAAAAAAAAAAAAAAAAAAAAAGTTGCAAAATTCATCAGGCAATGACTTGCCCAAAGTTACAATGCTTGGAAAGCTTCTGGAAGGTAAATTGTAATTTTACAAGCAAGCACTGAAAAGGCTGTATTATCTTATGTTAAAAACTGTTTATCTGCAATCAAATTTAGACTTACATGTTCCTTAAGTTTTTCCATCATCTTCCCCATGTTTTCAGACCTGTTCTCCTCAGCAGAACGAAGTTTATCCTCGATGGTCTGGCGAAGGTCATTTGTCTGAGCTTCCAGTTGCTTCCTCACCATGTCCACATTATTCAGCTGCCAGTTAAAAATAACTTACTATGTAAAGTAAAAGCAATAGTGTAGTCATTACCTTACATCTTACTGTACAACACAAGTTACTCTATATAATGTATCTTGAAAATTTCATTGGACTAATATTTAAAAAAGAGAATCAAGTGAATGTTAGATGAGGCTGACTGATGAGCTAGAAGAGAGAAGGATGCTTGTGACATAATCTGCCATGAATAATTAGAAGACTTTACATATTTAAGTCTCAGTCTCATCATATAAATGTGGTATGCAATGCAAAAGAAACCTGAGGGATAACGAAAGAGAATCAGACAATTCAGAATGACTGAGAAAGCTAAGAAATAAATCAATGGCAGACGAATAAGAACTGTGGGTGCTGCATGGATGTTTTACACACACACATATAATTAACAATGAGTACTCACATGATCAGAAATCTTGGCGCGGAGTCCGTTAAGATACGCCTCTCGGTTACTGGATGTAGCATCTAGTTTCTCCTCCAGAGCTGCCTGTGTAGCTGACACGAAAGCAAGGTTGGCTTCTTCCCTCTTGCGGCTGGCCTCCTCCAGGCGGTTTAGCCTTTCTCCTACAGTGGCCAATCGTGATGCCTCAACAGACTGGAACAAGTCTTATGTTAGTGCCACACTACAGTGCTCAATACAGTATATCAAAAACAATAGAACATAATGAGAAAACTTTGAAACAACAACCCTTGATGCCTTGTCAATATATCACTGTGACAAGATAAATGCACAAATTTATTAAGTACTGTTCATTGAAATATGGGAGGGCACACCTGGAAACTAATCAGGTACATCCAATAAAGTCTATCAACAGCAGGTAAAATATGTTCATTCCCCAAACAAACAAACAAACATACACACACACTCCTTTTTTAGTTAAATTTTGTTATTAGGTATCTACCCTACAGATCTTGAAATTTATATTATACCACTTTTCGATCCAATGCTATACTGAACTATTCACTTTTGTAGCTAGACCAAGAACTGTTTCCAGAAACTATATACAGCAAACTTCTTGGTTGCTATGCATGGTTCACATTTAAGGCAACCTTCACTCCAAACCCTCCATGGGAGCCACCTTGTTGTGGTGGGGGGCTTGTGTGCCCTATAAATCTGGTGGCCCTTATTAGTGGGGGAGATCCCTCTCTGACTCAGCAAGAGGGCAGGGTTACCCACGCTGGAGGGGCCATCAGTCAGGGGTCAGACTAAGTGCTCCCAGGTCTTCTGCCTTGTAGATTACCCTTGGTTGGGTCAAACCTACAGGAGTAAATCCCAAATGAAAAATCCATGAGTGAAGTCTCATGTAAGGCGGGGCTCGACCGACAAAGCTCCCGGCAGACTCCTGCAACCTTGCTCAGCAGATAGTCATCGTGAATCTTCATGCCACTATCACAGGCTGGGAAAGGCTAAGTCACATGGTGGTAAGGGCTGCACACCGTCACCATCACACCAAATCCATTCATTGTGCAAACTCACTGCTATATTCACCTCCTGTCTCATCTTTCACCTAAACAAAACACCTATGGCAACAGGACAGGGTGACAGTGGCAGGTCATGGACATGGCTGGAAGTTGCTAACTGAAGTCCTGCACATAGATGGCATTGGCCCAGTGGTCGCTGGCATGATGGCATAGGAGCAGGTCGTGCCTTGGGCAGCATCCAGTGTGACTAAGCAGCCAGAAGTGAATGCCCAACTGCTTACCCCTGACAGGGTGGGGTTTAGAAAAGGTAACCTAAACATCAGCTGCTCTGCACCACCTGAGCATCCCACCGTGTCTGTCAAGGTCGAAAAATGAAAAGAATCCCTCTGACTCTTGCTACCTGGAATATACGAAAATTGCTTGATACTGACTACGACACACGACTGTGCCGAAGAATTGCCATTATTGTCCATGAACTGAAAAGATATAAAACTGACATTGTTGCCTTGCCTGAGACTTGTATCTCAGAAAAGGGAAACTTTAAAGAAAAAGAAGGGTATACGCATTTCTGGAAGAGATACCCAGAGAATGCAAGACGAAACCATGGTACTGGCTTTGCAGTCTGGATCAACTGTCTACAGAATATCCAAGAAACTCCTGTGGGTATACATGAGAGGCTGATGTCTTGGTGCATACCACTTTCTAAAGGCCAATATGCAACACTTATCAGTGCCTATGCCCCAATGCTTGATTCTGAGGACACCATCAAAGATTCCTTTACGACTCTTCGGATGCCACCATTTGTTCAATACCACTTAATGACAGACTGATCCTGCTTGGAAATTTTAATGCCAGAGTAGGAAAAGATAATCATCTTGGCAAGGCATTACAGGTGGCCATGGTGTTGGTAACATGAACAACAATGGGCTCAGACTGCTTTCCTTATGCTCAGAACACAGTCTGGTCATCACCATCACCAAATTTTCAACTTAAGAATAAACACAAGACCACATAGATGCATCCACGATCTAGGCACTGGCACCTAATTGACTATGTCATTGTATGGCAGCAAGATTGAATAGAGTTTTTGTAAACCAAGCTATGGGAGGTGCTGAGTGCTCAACAGACCACAACCTAAGTCACCAAACTTCAGTTGTCATACGTCCACAAATGCACCGTGGACCATCCATCAGGAAACTAAATTGTAGCAGCTTAAAGGAGGTGGCAACTTGTAACACCTTCCACAGTACTGTTACAGACAAACACTGTCAATGCCCACCACTTGATCCAAATACTGCAACTACCCTAGATGCAGAGTGGCTAACCATTAAAACACTGCTCCACAGCACTGCAGAAGAAACACTAGGCTTCTCCATTCGCCACTATAAAGACTGGTTTGATGAAAATGCTGAGGGTATACATGACCTCTTTGCACTGAAGAACAGAGAACAACAACTCGCTGACTCATCCCAGCTCCTTAACCCTAAAAACTGAATTCCAAAATCTCAGAAGTGAAACCAGAGAAAATTGCATGACATGGAAAACAATTGGTGGACTGAGTGAGCAAAAGAGGTGCAAAGACTGGTTGATATTAATGACCAACATGGGTTCCACAAGTCCATTAAAACCATCTATAGGCCAACAGAACACAACATAAACTCTCTTCGATCAGCCGAAGGAGAGCTCCTGAATGATTAGCAATCAATCCTACAAAGATGGGCACAACACTTAACACCTTACTGAATCAAAGAAACCTGATGGAGCACAATATCCCTGATAACATCCCAAAGTCCCCTCAAGCGGCAGATCTTGATATCCCGACTATACCTGCAGAAACTGTTCAGGCTATCTGATTCCTGAAAAACAGCAAATGCCCTTGCCCTGATGGTATACCATCTGAACTGGTCAAAGAGGGTGGCCAGTTACTTCAACAAAACCTCCATAATCTCATTCTGACTACTGTCTATGGAACCACGAGCAAATTCCATCAGAATAGCTTCCTTCTGATACTGTAACCATCTACAAGAAGAAAGGGGACTGCTCAAATTGTGACAACAGCAGAGGCATCTCCCTCCTTGTGATTGGTAGTAAAGCACTAGCCAAGATAATGTTATCCAGACTGACAAAACATTTAAATGAGTCAACACTCCCTGAAACACAATATGGATTTTGGAAGGAACGAAGTAATCCCTTTAAGACCTAGATGCCCAAGTCCGGGGCATTTTGGGCGCAGGTCCTTGGACATACACACACAAAGCCGATATGTGTTTATCCCTACTTTAAATTTGACATGTTGTGACCAACAGCAGCATTTTGGCACATAGCAGAGCACCCCTGCATCCTCCCCTCCCCTATTCCCGCCTACCTACCGTGGTGACTGCACACTCGTCGCCATGGCTGCGCCACGTGCTCGTTTTTTGTGAATAAACTGCAATATCTCACCATTAGACCATATGGGATTTTACAGTGTTGTGCAATGTTAAGAAATTAGAATTCTAAGTGCAAAAAATTAAATGCAGAGTGCAACAATGGCGTGGCGCAAGTAAGAACAGAATGTGCAATGTTAAACCATTGTAATTCACAGAGCAAAGGATTAAGTACAGCACAACACTGGATTATTGCACATGCTTCAAGAGCACTTTCACCACTGTCAGAGCCTTAGAGGAGATGGGTTAATCTTTGTGATGGCCGCAGACGTGTCCTAAGTACCCTGTACTGTACACTGATAAATAGTTTCCATACTCACTTCTGATTTCTCATTCTCTGGTTCCTTTTTATTTATTTCATGGTTTCTGTCCCTTATTTCTGTGCATAGGATATTAAATAGGTGCTGTGCATGTCCGATAGGGAGATATTTAGGTGGCTTGGGTTGGGGTCTATGAGTACCTGTCCAGGGGCATTTTTCCCAAGTCCTGGACATGCCTTTGGCTCTATTACATCAGATCATTGAGGGATTACTGTACCTGTGATTATGATCTCTGCTGCCTGACTGATACCAGAGAAATTCCATGAGCAGAACCATGACTTTTATATTGCATTCACTGATCTTGCAAATGCATATGACACTGTCAACAGAGAACTTTTATCGAAGCTCAGATGGGTCAGATAAGTGTTCCCCATGCCTGAGCACCACCTTCCCCACCAGATTCTGTATGGCCAACTCACTGCAGTACGTTGCAACCAAGGGGGACAGAAGATGAGATATAAAGATCATATAAGGACAACCCTGAAGAAATGCAACATCCTAACAAAAGATCTTGCAACCAATGCCTCTGACAGAAAACAACTGTGAGCCCTCTGCAGAGAAGCAGCCATTTATCTTGAAGAAGCTCAGAACCTGGCCTGAGAAGAGCGTAGACAACAGAGGCACAACTAAAACAAGAGTTCTCCCAGCAAACCTACACTAGGAATGCCAACTGTGAGACAAAGTACTGTACATGGACCCAGAATTCATCTGCACAGTCACACAAGCTGGCACCAAAGACTAAGAAGCACACCAACACAGTGAGTATGGCAGCTGTCGTCTTCTGTAGTAGGACTGCTTTAATTGAGTAGTACTGTTGTCACACAGTGAAGACACTCAACTAATCAACTCCATTAAATAAATGTTACCTTCCTACGTTCTTCAGCTTGCTGTAGTTTCTGGGCGATTTCTTCAGCAGTCATGCTCTTGGGGCGTGGAGAGGCAGGTGGTGGGGAGGGCTTGTCTGCTGAAGGCTCAGCCAGGATCACCTCATAGCACATCCCACCACGGGACTTCTCTTCACATCGGATCTCGGTAGCTGAAAGGAAAAAAAATACTGACTAATATACCAGCACTGCAAGACAGTAACAGAAAAGCTTCAAATACTGCAGGATCAGTTGATATTTGACTACTAAACTCAAAAATTAAAACTGTATAACACAGTGGTTTGTCTATATACACGAAATCTGAAAATTTTCTGCAAATCTGCTGCAAGACTTCTTCAGTCCATTAACGAAAAGGCAACAAGTTTGTCTTCAGTAAATGACTTCAAACTGCTAATAATTGATGACAGTGACTGTATTAGTGATAAGGTACGTAAGCAGGCTACAAATATGCACAGTTCAGTAATGATCAACTCCTATGAATGACTTCAGGAAATAACTCCTAAGGATGACTTCAGTACAGCCAGTAAGCACCTCAGCATAGCACTTACTGTATCAGTACAGTTTATCTATCTATCTATCTATTGCCAGATGCCTCAACCCTGTAAGAGGTGGCCACAAACAAATCGCCTATGTGTCACCCTGTCCCCCGCCATTTCACTGCCCTCCCCCCAGCTCAAACACTGGTCTCTCATATACCTCTCCTCTCCATCCCTCCGTCTCATCCTCAGCCTCCCCCTCCCTCACATTCCTTCCACCTCACTTACATACACTCTCCTCATTAGTCTCTTGCTCTCCATCCCCTCCACGTGGCCAAACCTATCTATCTATCTATCTATCTATTGCCACATGCCATAATCCCATAAGGGGTGGCCATTTGACTTTTGAGTTATTTGTTTTACGGAGAGGGGCACTAACCCTCCACCAGCCCACTTGTTGACACTTAGGGAGCACGTAATGTTTGGCCATGGTTACCACCCAGCATTGTAAATGCTTTCTTGACTTACAGGAAGCCATTTGGCTCAATGTAATGCCACCTGTAAAGGAAAGAAGAGCAATAAGAGGTGACAAGAAAAATGGGAGAAATAGGAAGAGAGGAGAGCAGGCACAGAATAAGAATGATAAAGGCTAAGGAAGAAGTAGGCAGCACTACATCAAGTGAGTGGATGATGGTCGCCAAACCACCTCAATGTGTTTCTCCTAACGCTTTCTATCACATTCACATCCACACCACAGCACAGTAATGGAAATATTTGTGGCCTCCACAGGCTGAAGCTCTTAAGATGCAGATACAGGCGAAGATGTAGTGCTGGGATTTATCAAAGGGTATAAGTGTGCAATAATTCAAATGAAAATGTACCTAGTATCTAAAGGCCACACGTGAAAATGTTTTAACCTTTCCCAACAGAAGAAATTCTCTTCCTAATGGGTTTCATCAAAACAAGATGGTATATGTGAATAGCACAGAAATCTTTTACTGAACAGCTCCATTGCACATGTCTTTACCAGACCATGTAAGATGTGCCATCATTGAAATCCCTAATGCCTTACAAGAACACAGCTCTTAACACGTGTGGATAGAAGTATGATACAACAATTACAGTATTACAAAATGAAATGCCTTCCCTTGTGTGGTGCTTGCCTTGTCAAAGGTGTGGTTTTGTTATCACAAACACTTAAGTTCCAATTACACTCCTTTAGGACATAAATATGGCTTCTCTCTCACACACATGCACAATGTGCAACACACACACGTGCTCTCTCACACACACAAACTAATAAGTTAAATTCCTCAGTGTTTCCCAACCTCTACACACACTGCCACCCAAATTGTACAATAATGAAGCCATCACCAGCTCACCAAAGTGGCCTTTCAGATTACCAATTTTGGCTAGGCCCATGAATGGGTGTCTTTTTTAACACATAAACAAACAACCACATACATGATTTGAAATGACAACTTTCATTGGACCTAGTCTGTCGAACAGTTCCTAACTCAGAGACCAAACTAGGTTGTGTATTTACTAGCAGGCCTACACAAAATGTCCCCGCCACATATCTGGTTTATATCGTGTATTATATTAGGGATAAAAGTTTTTGTTGTATACATTATGTTCCTTATTATGAGTAACTCCTTTAGTACAGTATCAATATTCTACTACACAACCCTGTGGTTAATGCCAGAATATTTTACTCAGCTTACTAGGCTTCTCTTTATGAGCATAATCCTTCAACCATCAACACAATAGTCTCGTTTTGGTTAACACCATAATTTATTGGATTAGGTGACTTCTGTGAGGTTAATGTTAAAAATTAATTGAAAAAGAGCACAATCGTCTCCACTTATAAGTACTACAGGGGTGGTGAGTTGAGGGTCTTATGTGGCACCAGGGTATTTGTTATGTCCCACGTTCACTGTTGTCTGATCACCAGGGGTTATACCAACACGGTAGAAGAGGCAAACTAACATACAATACTGTATCACGGAGTACCCCCAACACAGCACCCGTAGTACTTATAACTGAAGGCAATTGTACTACCTCCAACATACCACCCATATTACTTATAACTGAAGGCAATTGTACATCTCGTCTTCATGTAGGCTGTATAATTCATACAAATATCACTGGCATCTTCCGATTATGAAATCTGGACGGAAACGTTGTTGCACTGAGGCACAAATGAGAAAAACTTCAGAGTTTGAAGGAGTTATCAGGAATGAGGTCATGGTTACGTGGCAAGCTGGGTCTGTAGAGCTGGCAGGCAGGCAGGCAGGCCGGTCGGCCGGTGCCGTCACCTGCAATGCGACAGTGCAAGTCTGACTCACTGCTCTGACTTTTTTTCACCGTAAGATGAGTTTTCCGGACATGTCGCAAGGCTGTGTGCAAAATACCGTAAGAACATGCTACAAACACGTTAAAAGGTAAAGGGAAGATATTTAGCTTATTAAAATTAAAGTTCACCATCCGAACAAGAGGTAATGATTCTAGGGAATACACGTTAAACAGGAAGACAAGAGAAAGACAGTTCAGCGACCTCTTATGCCATTATGTCAGACCCATGAAAAATTTGTTACAGTTCTTTCCTCCCCTGCACGGAACTACCAAATTTTCACCATCAAACTTATCATCGGGTAAAATCAGTGAAGCAACGGCAAAATGGAGAAGGTTCTGCGTTTAGAAGAAGTTTGAGCAAGAGGCGAGGCTGGAGTGTGACGTAAGAGTCTGCTGCTGGCTGGCGGGAAGGGGGGGGGGGGAGCAAGAAAGGAAGGGGGGAGGGGGGAAGGGTAGGGAGTGAGGCTGAGAGCGAGGAGTGGCGACGCGGCGCCTGCTCCAGTCTGGTAGGGCCAGACCAAACAACCCCAGTCACCCTCACACCCACAGACACTCGCCGGTCTCTGACATCACCATCCGGCTCTAACTCCCTTCTGCTACACTGGAACCGATCTAATGATACACAGTTTCATTCCGGCTCATTAGAGAACTCCGACTGAAGGGGTTATTCTCCTATCCAGGGAACATCTCAACTTTTCGCCACATACCGGAGACCCATAAAGCGTTTCAGTCTATAATATCCGACAATTTTCAAGAACAATAATACGACTAACACATTCCGCAATCCATCATCGTCATAATCCTACCATCCACGATTAGCCTCATCCTATTTTCCACTACCACCCCACAGCATGACTCCTAACCCCACAGCCCCACACCATGACCCTAACCCCACAGCCCCACACCATGACCCTAACCCCACAGCCCCACCCCGTGACCCTAACTCCACAGCCCCACCCCGTGACCCTAACTCCACAGCCCCACCCCGTGACCCTAACTCCACAGCCCCACCCCGTGACCCTAACTCCAAAGCCCCACCCCGTGACCCCAACTTCACTGCCCCACAACAATCCCTCAAGCCTATCCACTATTCCGAACAGCTCTAAGGTACAATTCCGCCTCTGACCACAGCAAAAAAAACTCCCCAAATTTCAGTTTTATGGGGTCAGCAGTTGGTGGGCTACTTGAGTACCCTATCACGCAGAGGCTAAGCTGGGTACGTGGGGCCGGATTGATGGGGAAGGCTCCTACAACTGCTTCAACCACCGTCACTTTCCCTCTTATCAAGGTTATCAAGTTTACTCCTACCTACTGCCGCCCAAGGGACCACACTAACCAGACGTGGCCTGATATCCACGAACCTAAGATCAATTTCATGCCGTAACCTAAATCTGTTACAGTAGAAATAAGGAAAACAATGCACAACCTCTCCATGACTTTTGTTCTTCCTGGGGGAAAGGGGAGGGATCAGGATTACGAAGAGGAAACGATGTGTACCTACTGTCAGATAATTTTATTGACACTTTCCCGTTGTCTGGTCTGAGTTCATCTTTTAGTATACAGATTCTTCACATTTACCCTTTGAACAATACGAACGTATGATGAGGCTCTTGGTGATTTCGACCTTGGAGAGTTGGCATTAAAGGACAACCTTCCTGCAAAAGTCGGCAAGTGACTCATGCTTGTTCTTTAGCTTTTTAAGGGCACTATACAGACAGCACTCCAGTGCATTTCTCTCCCAACTAAAAATATTAATAAGCAACGTGAGAGTGCATGTGCCTGATGCCATAACTGGTACACTGATACGATTATCATGAACAGAAGACTCCTTACACAATCACAATGTACATAGAATATACATGCAAATAATGATAATAATAATTATTATTACTATAACTAGAAAGGTACCGTGCTTCATTAGGGGCGGATAAATGCTAAACCGAAACCTAAGAAGCAGGCTGGTAACTAGTCAGAAGGAAGGTGAGAGGAGTTGGAAGATTAGAGGAGGGGCGTCGAGCCGCAGACGTCAGTAAGACTAAACCGAGGAGAAAAGACCCCCATCCCCCTTCTCTTTCTCTCTCGTTCATATCTTCCTTCCTCCTCCTCCTCCATAATTTTCTTTTCTCGTCCTCCCCTCTCTTCCCTTTCTCTCTCCTTTCCCCTCCCCATCTTCTCATGTAACCCACACAAGGGAGTCGTTATGTTGATACTTTGCATTCTCTCTTATCTACAGCCACATATGGATGATACAGAGGAGGGCTACGATGGGGTAAGAGAATACATATTAACAGGTAAAGTACCTTTGGAAAGGCGGCATTAACCAGCATCCTTATCCTAATTTATGTCAATTTCATCCAAATCCCACCAGAAACGTACACGGTAGGGGTAGGATACTCAGTACTGATATTTAAGATGTAGCCAGTCGCTCCTCCTTGAGAGCCATGTGAACAATAGAACCCAAAGGAAAACAAAGGTGAAAACAAACAAGGCAAATTATGGCTCAGTGGAAAAAGGAACAAAGAAGGGTCTGGGAGATAGTAAAAATCCATCAGCAGAGTAAATAAATAAAACAATGCTCACCAGTAGGAGCAAGAAACGGTAATGAAGGGAAGAGAGAAATGACCCGTACGAGAAAAAAGTGAAACAAATAACCACCGCTCGGGGACAGGGAAACAAGTTTCCATCAGCGAGGGAAATTGGACGTTATTTGTCTTGTAAAAGTGGTTCTACATGAAAGCCCCACCTAAATTAGCTACCACAATACTTGATTTATAGGTCGCGCACTGGTGTTTTATCTTTAAATTAATATCATTTTTAATCTTACTACAACCGGACAATATTTTAAAACCAAAAACATTTAGATATTGAAGGGATTAATGGGAGCTACATCCAACTACCTCCCATGTATAAAAATATTTCTAAAGCTTAAAATCGTATGCCACCGGAGTGAAGTGGTTAAGAGGCCATACTATCAAACACTCTCATCAACGCTGTATCTATGGCAACAGTTGCCAGGAGTAAAGTTGTAGGAGAGCTAAAGGTCCCTTAGTGGTGTAGGCCTATGTAACTTGATTGGAGGGCCAGAAGGGTAGGTACCTGGAGAAGGGAAAAATACGAGGGGAGCGAGGACAGGACGAGAGGAAAATCGGAAAAGAGCATGAGAAATTAAGGAAAGAGGACCAAGGGAACATGGAGAAAGGAAAACTGAAAAAAGGGAACGAGGAAAGGGGTACTGGGAAGAGCACACTGGGGATAAAACGGGGAGGTCGAGAGGAACGAAATGATGAAGGGGGGTGAATGGAAGGAGGGTGATGGGAAAGGAACGGCAAAAAGAGAAACAAAAAGATTAAAAATGAAAAGAGGAAGGGGGGGGGGGCGACTGTCCTGAGCTAAGTACGTAATGATAATGGACATCAAAAGTTCTCCAGTCAGGGAAAGAAGTAAATACACAGGCATATAAAAGAGCTTGAACACAGTAATAATATCTATCTATCTATATATGTACAGTATATATAAGCTTACCGTACCGTCTGCTCCACGGAAATTACCTAACCCCTAACATATCTTAACAAAAACCATGGGATTCTCACCCTCAATCCCTCTGAAATAAATATGAACAAAGACAATACTCAGAGGCAAAAGAGTGTAAATTACAGCATTATAACTAACAACTGCAAACATCATGCACATACCCCACCCCAGGGAAAAGAGAGAGAGAGAGAGAGAGAGAGAGAGAGAGAGAGAGAGAGAGAGAGAGAGAGAGAGAGAGAGAGAGAGAGAGAGAGAGAGAGAGAGAGAGAGAGAGAGAGAGAGAGAGAGAGAGAGAGAGAGAGAGAGCAACACAAAAATATGAAAACCAAAGTCATCCTCTAGGTATCCTTTAACCCCCCCCCCAAAAAAAAAGCTTGTAAAACACTCAAAAGAACAAGGTAAGCATGAGGATATTCCGTTATACTTATCTACACCCCACACAAATAAAATAAACACAGCAGAAAAAAGCAGCACCCGAAGGAGTAACTATAGCACAGTAAATTCCACCAATACTCACCCACATACTTCCTTCCCTTCTTGGGCTGTTTGCATTTGGGCTTCTTCTGACCCTTCTTGATTGGCTTCTTATAATGCCGGCCTAGACAAATCAAGAGCGAAGAAAATTTCAGTAATTCGTATTCGAGACGTGTATTAGGACCGGATTTTGTTTGGAACTCTCAGATTGTGGAGGGGTTTAGTACTTGCCATCAGGTTCAGCTTTACATTACCATGATCATGGTTTTGCATTATTTCACTGTTACAATCGTCTTCCTTTATATATATATATATATATATATATATATATATATATATATATATATATATATATATAATGCATTATTGTAAATATATTATACCGGGTATCCCGGGAGGAAAGGGCGTAACTTTGGGAAATGACATGAGGGAATTCTAAGCAAAAAATGTTGTCTCAACTTGGTTCCACATCCCAACCGTTAAGGAGCTACAGTTACTGATGACCAGGGCGAATTACAGTATGATAGCGACTATTTTCGTTCAAAAGTCATTAAGTCATCAGTAACTGCAGCTAAGTATCGGCTGAAATTTGAACACACGTTGATATAAAGTTTTGCATAAAATACTCTCGCCTTTCATTTCCCAATACTGTGCCCTTTGCTCCCGGGCGACCCTGTGTGTGTATAATATATATATATATATATATATATATATATATATATATATATATATACACACACTGGTATACATATTTATTTTATATGTATTATATATATTACATATATAATATACCGGTATCTTATAATATATATATTATACATAATATCTGTGTATCGGTATATAAAGTAATTTTGCTAGCCCTTATGTTTCGTTTCGTATTAACATTTTCGTTTTGCTTTTTCGCTCGTGGTTTGTAGTACAAGAAACATTGTTTAATTTTACCTAAGCATAATCCCTTCACTACGAAAGGCCTTTTAGGTAAGTACATAAATAATCTATACGTAAGCAGCGAGGAAAACAAATCGTACTTTATGGATCACTGTGTAATTCATTAAGTACGAAGTTTTCCCAAACTAAAAGTTTTCAGGTAACAAGAGTTACAGTAATGGAAAACAAATCTCACCTGCATCCGTCACAAAGTCCTGAATGTACAGCCCCACTCAACTTCCTGGAGGTCGAAATCTAAGTAACTAGTCCGACCTCCTTAACACTCACTGCGGTTGGTGCACCTGGGATTTTATTGAAGCCATCATAGACTGTTTAGCTGAAATTCTGGCAGTCAGAGGCTTAAATTATTTATAGTAACCTTTGTTTGATACAAGTGACCAACAAATTTAACTACGATAAAACACCAGGCTTGTACACTACAGAAATTCCAAGCAATAAAATCAACTATCCAATGCAAAATAAGCACAATCTCTGACCTACACTGCACACGTCTAGATCAACAAAACTTTCAGAAATAATGGGACCCAAACACGAAGTCAATTAGCACAGCAATTTACAAGACGCCACAAGAAAGAACACTGGCATCGCAAAGTTTTGATTAAGCGAAGGCAAAATCCTGGCAAACACGACTAAACCATTACATCACAGGGGCAGCTGAGCCACTTGTGTCATCTTCAAATGTTAAACGAGTAAGCTGACTGTATTTATATTCCCTCCAAACATCAAACATATTGTAAGCCGTTTGTATTGCCTCCAAATATCAAAAATATAATTGACATTCCTTCAAAGTATGAGAGGGAGTAAGCCATTTATATTCCCTGCCGGGGATGAAGGGGAACGAGTGGAGAGAGAGAGAGAGAGAGGGGGGGGGGAGGTCACCCAACAAGATTCACCATATAAATTCCAAATATCAAACGGGTAAGCCATTTATATTCCTCTCGAAATAAGTCCCACGTTTCATGTTCATTGAAAATAAGAAAAATCAACGAATCAACAAACGACCGCAGCTACAATATCAACACTGCTACAAGAGCATAAAAATCACCCAAACACAAATTTCCCTACTTCTGTCAATCTATCTAGTGCCAGACGCCTCAATCCCGTAAGTGGTGGCCACAAACAAATCGCCTCCATGTCTCCCTGTCCAATGCCACTTCCCTACTTTCCCTACCATATTAACCATATTTTGACTTGCAATTAATGCAATGAATTATCGTGTCACCACCACAGGACTCATCTACCATAAACAAATAACTCCAAACAGGAAAAGTATAGCACAAAACTACACAAAACATAATACGGTATATATTTTCCCCCCCAAAAAAGGAGACTCCCCATCTTTCATCTCCACTCCCGGGTAACCGTATTATACAGTGAATAGCTAATATACGGAATGTGAAAAGTTGAGGCAGAACGAGACGACGTGCCTGCCCCATCGCTCAAGCCAGATAGGGGAGAGGGGGCGTGAGGCGAGGCGAGGGAAAAAGGGAGGGAAGAGTGAAGGGAAAGGAGTAAAAGTGAAGGGGAGTAAAAGAGTGAAGGGAAAGGAGTAAAAGTGAAGGGGAGTAAAAGAGTGAAGGGAAAGGAGTAAAAGTGAAGGGGAGTAAAAGAGTGAAGGGAGGGGAGTAAAAGAGTGAAGGGAGGGGAGTAAAAGAGTGAAGGGAAGGGAGTAACAGAGTGAAGGGAAGGGAGTAACAGAGTGAAGGGAGGGCAGTAAAAGAGTGAAGGGAAGGCAGTAAAAGAGTGAAGGGAAGCGAGTAAAAGAGTGAAGGGAAGCGAGTAAATGAGTGAAGGGAAGGGAGTAAATGAGTGAAGGGAAGGGAGGAACGAATGTGTGAAATGGAGGTAGGAAAGAAAATGTGAAGGGCAAGGAGGGAGGAAGAAAAGAGGAAAATCAAGGAATGAGTGACAGTAATGTGAGTGGGTGTCAGTGATACAAGGAAAGGAAGAGGGATTGTGAGGGTGAGAATGGAGTATGGAGGGAATGGGGGGAGTATGAGGATGTCTGAGAATAGGAAAATAGTTGATGGACACTGGGGAAAATACAGAAAATGTCTATGCAGGAAGATGGTGAGTACGGAAATTTAAAGAAAAGGACAAAAAGACTGTGTGTGTGTGTGTGTGTGTGTGTGTGTGTGTGTGTGTGTGTGTGTGTGTGTGTGTGTGTGTGTGTGTGTGTGTGTGTGTGTGTGTGTGTGTGTGTGTGTGTGTGTGTGTGTGTGTGTGTGTGTGTGTGTGTGTGTGTGTGTGTGTGTGTGTGTGTGTGTGTGTGTGTGTGTGTGTGTGTGTGTGTGTGTGTGTGTGTGTGTGTGTGTGTGTGTGTGTGTGTGTGTGTGTGTGTGTGTGTGTGTGTGTGTGTGTGTGTGTGTGTGTGTGTGTGTGTGTGTGTGTGTGTGTGTGTGTGTGTGTGTGTGTGTGTGTGTGTGTGTGTGTGTGTGTGTGTGTGTGTGTGTGTGTGTGTGTGTGTGTGTGTGTGTGTGTGTGTGTGTGTGTGTGTGTGTGTGTGTGTGTGTGTGTGTGTGTGTGTGTGTGTGTGTGTGTGTGTGTGTGTGTGTGTGTGTGTGTGTGTGTGTGTGTGTGTGTGTGTGTGTGTGTGTGTGTGTGTGTGTGTGTGTGTGTGTGTGTGAAGGGGAAAAGTAAGTGTGTAACAGTAACGAGGGGAAGCGTGCAGTAAAGGAAAAAGAGCGAGAAGTGAAGGTGCGACAGGAATAGAGGGAGAACAGGGTGCTAGCTGCATGTCCAGTAAAGGTAAAATGTCGAGTAAAAACGGGAAAATTGGAGGAGGGTAATGAAGTAAACGAATAAATAAAAAGATAAATAAATATATACAGAAAACAAATATCGAAACTTAAGTAACTGGAAAACAAAACGTGAACTGGGACGGAGAAGAGAACGGAAAAAAGAGGGGAAGGGGAGGGGGGGAACAAACGAGGTAAATGCAAGTGAAAAACCAAGGGGAAACTGAACAGTACTGCACCCAGCACAAATACTAACCGAATTTGAGGTGGGGAGTGTAGAAGGGAAATAGGAGGGGAAAGAGCAGGAAGAGGGGACAGCACAAGGCGAGGGAGGGAGAGGCCAACAAGCGGGGAAAACCAACCACGATGGAGGGAAACTTGGTGACTCATACCGGCGCAGTTGGATGTGGGGGGTGAGAGAGGGAGAGGGTCGAACTGGAGTAAGGAGGGCGGGAGGGAGGAAAGAGAGGGGAAGAAAAGAAAGGAGAGTGGAAGAAGGGGGACGAGAGAATCGAAATGGAGATGGGAGAGAGAGGAGTCAGAGTTACGAAGGTGAAGAGAGGAGCAAAGCTGGTAAGGGAGATGGGGAGGGAAAAGGTGCAGAGTTAAACTGGGTACCGAGGTAGTGGGGAGGGGATAGGTGGCAGCGTTGGGAAAGGGAAGAAGGGAAGTTGGAGAGGGAAGAAGATAGGGATTGGTTGGAGGGGGGAGGGAGAGATCAAGGTTGGAGGGGGGAGGAAGAGATCAGAGTTGGAGGAGGGAAGGAGGAAGAGATCAGAGTTGGAGAAGGGAAGGAGGAAAAGATCAGAGTTGGAGGGGGGAGGGTGAGATCAGAGTTGGAGGAGGGAGGGAGAGATTAGAGTTGGAGGGGGGAGGGAGAGATCAGAGTTGGAGGGGGGAGGGAGAGATTAGAGTTGGA
This sequence comes from Coenobita brevimanus, assembly GCF_032717465.1. Taxonomy (NCBI): domain Eukaryota; kingdom Metazoa; phylum Arthropoda; class Malacostraca; order Decapoda; family Coenobitidae; genus Coenobita; species Coenobita brevimanus. The sequence goes on from NC_137003.1 coordinate 48,962,391, forward strand.
GGGGGGAGGGAGAGATCAGAGTTGGAGGGGGGAGGGAGGGATCAGAGGTGGGGGACTGGGAGGGATGAGTCACTTTTAAAGGTTGGAGCGGACAGGTTGTAGGAGCGGAGAAGAACCTAGGGAATGTGAAGCCAGCCCACAATTCACATATCTAAATTACTATGAACAACGGCATTAATCCACGTCAATACAGCGGGGATTAAAGAGTGGGGGGAACACAAGAAGGAAGAAGTGTAAGGTTTCCGAATTAATCCTTCATATTCGAATACCCACTTCCTGATTACAGTACTGCTTGAATCGTGCCACTACAATAATCCATACAAGCACCAACTAATGACAGAAGGATGGTGTTATCAGTCATCTGTTATTTACAATTTTAAACAAGTCTAACAAGACAAAAAGATGCAGGCAGACGTAGTTCGAACACCTTACAGCACAGACTTTAATCACTTTTACCAGGACTTCACTATTTTATTCTGGCTTTTGAACCGACGGTGTAATACAGTGATGGGGTTAACGAAAGCTACAACTAACACCCGTAGTTAAATTTTAAGTTTCTCCTAAGCAAATCTGAAGGTTGCAAAAATAAAGAGTATGGGTAGTTTTCTCGCTAATTTAAGCTTTCTAGAAATTCTCCCTTAGAGATCTATTTTGCACTATTACACCTTGATATAACGACCACTACAGAAATGTCCAATAAGAATACATTAACATCCCAGACTCACATATGAACTAGTACAGAAGGGGTTACTAAAGAATCTCCTCCTCAAAGAATGCGACCTTGTGTCCCGTTGTGATGCGGTAAAAAATAGCTAATCATGTAACAGAAGCTCCCAGGTTGTGGCACGAGAGGTTGGATGAAGGTGTGCGTGAGGGAGAGAGGAAAAATGAGGCAGGAGGGGAAGGTAATGGAGGAAGGAGGGGCATCAAAGGAGGGCGAGGAACTGTTATGGGCTGGCAGGAAGGGCGCGACGGGTGGGAGTGGGGGTGATTAAAGAGGGCAAGAGGGTTGAGCGATACAGGAGGGTGGGAGTGAAGCATGTAGAGGGCAGGAGGGGTGGGGGACTAAGGTCAAGATGGGAGGGAGTGGGGGATGATAACGAGGCACGAAGGGGAAAAAGATGGAGAGATGGGGAGGAAGGGGGGATGGGGCAATGGGGAATGGAGAGGCATGCGAAGAGGAAAAGGAAACGGGAGGCGTTGTTACAAGGGGGACAGGGGAAAGGAGGCATGAACGGTTATTAAATAAGGGGAATCGGAAGGGGAGAGGAAAGGGGGGGGGGGCAAATAGGCAGACAACCTGAGACCTTGACATTGGCCAAGGTCAGCTTTCTATGTTAGGCAGCGGAGGTGGAGGCAGCGGTGGTGACGGCCTGTCCGGATCAATCCACCACAATACCTGTAACTATGCCACTGGATGAAAATCAACCCACGCCCAACTTAACACATAGTGCAAGGTCTTTCTACTTTATTCTGAGCAATGCAAGACTACTTCGCTTGGACAGAACCAATCACACAAGGGGTTACGTATTACCATTCAATGTAATGATGATTTTCGTTCTATTATGAGTGTTTAACTTAAGAAATCAATCTAGGAGGTAAGCGACATCACGAAGTACCGTAAGAGAAAGGAGAAGCTAGTACGTCTATAATGGATATACATGGGAGCCGTGCTATGCCAGAGTTAGAATGGGAGGTATGGCTAAAAACAGGGTTAGGTAAGTCAACAAGTAATGGGATGTTAAAGTGTAAGTAATGGGAGTCTAGGTTGTTCAGGTAATGGCAAGTTAGGCTGTAACAGGGGAAACGGGTATGGCCTGGTTGAGGAGGGACGAAGAGTAGGGCTCGGAGTGGGAGAAGGAAGACAAAAGGATAAGGATGTCAAGTACTACATTAAGATGAAAAGGAGATAATGAAAATGGATGAAAAAGGATATGAAGGTATGGAAAGAGGAAGGAAACAAAGAAGGAAAGTAAGGAAGGAAGAAGAAACCAAGAGGGTAAGAGGAAAAGGAGAAAATGGAGGCATAGCAGGTGGAAAGACGATGCAAGGCAAGAGTGAGGAAGAGGTAGACACGTCAAAGAGGATAACTCAAGAAAACAGAAAACGAAGGCAATGCAAGGAATGGAGAGAGAGAGAGAGAGAGAGAGAGAGAGAGAGAGAGAGAGAGAGACTGGTGTGAATGATGAAGGGGGGGAGGGGGTAGAAGGCTGTGTAGTGTATGGAGGCGGCGGCGGCAGAGGCAGGGTTAGCTACCAAATTACCAGCTGACGTGACCGGCATGCAGCACGCCGACCGCTACACCCAGACACACACAACACGGACCGCCGCTCACTGCGCGCGCACGCACACACACACACACACACAGTACCAGGACCCAGCCAGACACCCAATCACATGAATTAACTCTCACCCATACACACAGTACAAATACAGAGACTAGCCAGGCACTAACACAGCATCAACACCCAGCCAGCCATTCACATACAGGACCAGGACCCAGACTCTTAAAACAACACCAGCACCCAACCAAACATAGCAACAAAACCCAGACATTCACATGACTATCATCCAGACCACACAGCACAAGGATCAGGCCAGACAAAACGACAATACGACCCAGTCAGATATTCAACACAGCACCAAGACCCAGCCGGCATTCCCACTCACGCAGAGCACCAAAACCCAGCCGGACACTCACAGGCACCAGCAGCAAAGTAGTGAGGGCGTGGCCAAGTGCTGTAATGGACATCGATCTCCCACCACTCCTGGCCCTCCACGCCTCTAGTGCTCCTCTTCACCGCCCTTGCCAAGTGAGGGCGAGGGGAGAGCCGTGGCCAGAGGGGAAGTCATCAGTCAGGGTGTGGACAGGAACAGGAGTAAACGTTCACCAGGACCTGTGAGGGGTGGCCGGCCGGCAGGAAAGGCTTGGAGGAAAGAGATGTACGGAGAGGAAACTGAGGCTTTATAGGATTTTATTTTGAGGTGTGCAGAAGAAGGGAACAAAAGAGGGAAGCCGTCTGGGTGTGGACAGGAAAAGAGTAAAAATACACCAGGACCCGTGAGAGATGGCCAGCTAGCAGGGCAGACTTCTGGAAGATGTACTTATTTTTATTTATCCATTTATTTTTTTAAGATGTGCAGAAGACAGCAAAGAGGAGGCCGTCACTCAGGGTGTAGCAAAAACAGGAGCAAAACTTCTACAGACTTAGGAGGGGTGGCCAGCCGGCGCAGAAAAGGGGTCTGAGAAAGAGGAAGGAAACAGGCTTCACAGGCATTTATTTCATTTACATGTGCATATGAAAGAAACGGGGGGGGGGGGGGGGGGGGGTTTACAGGTTGTGAAAAAGACCAGGAGTAAGCGTTGACGATGTTTTGTGAAATGTGCCCAGCCGGAGGAAAGGGTTGGGGCAGCGATGTATGGAGGAGGAAAGAAACAGACTTTAAAGACTCTAAACACAGTAAAAATGGGCTAGCTGCCTAGCTGGCTGATGAACCGGTGTAAGAAGATCAAGGAGTGAGATAAGTAGATGGCTAGCAAAAAGGGGCTGACGACAGCTTGAGGGAGTGAGGGAACAGCAGCGGCAGCAGGAACAGCAGCCGGTAGTGCAGGCCGCGCCCTGTGTATAACCACCCGGGATCAATACCACAGTGGAGGGCGTGGGTGATACTGCTCCGTCACACATGTAGGCCGTTCCTTTATAGCCAACGCACCATATGCCAACACAAAAGGGAACGAACACACACACACGTTCACTCCTCTTTCTCGTACTAAAGACCAGAACACAATGCTGTGGTTATTACATAGTATCCATCAGCAGACACGTGCAGAAGAACTATTGCAAAAGGAACAATAGTTAAGCTACCGTATGTCAACACTCCCCAAAATAAATGCATTAACTAAAATCCTTCATCACTTTCCTACATACCCAACCAGAAAAACAATAGCTAGCTCTAGTCAACAACCTCCCTCAAATGATACTTGGAGCTATTTGTAAGTTCCATAACGAATAAAAGTTAAAACATTCATTCCTCTCATGCACACTGAACCAGAACAAAAATTTAGCTATTGTTATCATACAATGTTGTTGTCAACCAACGTGGAATTATCATATTTCAATACAATGATTGCCGACAATCCCTCATAAAAATATTCCCTTTTTGCACCTACAACTACGGTGGAAAAATAACTCATGATTGGAGAAGTTCTATAATCCAACGCATGAAAGTATAATGGAAACAAAATACCGTGTCTATACACGGTAGTCTCATGAGACTACGAGGCTTTTTACTACCTCAAAAGAATTTCACACACCGTACATAGGTCTACTGTAACCTGTGCTATATATCCATAACATAAAATAATTTGATTAACGCAACTATACTACTTGCAGTAATACGAGTAATCTGGCATATTGTGCCAAGGAGCCTTTAAGCTAACAAAAATACAACTTTGTAGCAACCTAGATAGAACACAAGTAAAAGCAGGCGTGTTAGGCCCGGACGGCTAAAAATACGGGGTGAAATGTCGAAGATCGAGATTTACCTCAGCATGGGACGTGCTTAACGTCAGAATTCAAAGTTGGCACAATTTGAAACTGACCTGTGTTTTACATCGTAACATTTTCACTACGACTATTTTAATTTCATTCTTATTACCTCTACTATAATCTAAAAGTACGTCGAACTGGATGGACACGATATAACTTGCATTAACTATACCAATACCACAGGAAGTTAAGAAAATCGTCTGAGGAAGCAGGACGTAGCCTACTGCAGATGTCGCTGTACTGGGACTGATAATAATACACCTTACTAAATACTTTCAAAAGAGTTTTTATAAAGGGCATCAACCATTAAAAAAAAAAAAAAAAAAAAAAAAAAAAAAAAAAAAAAAAATAAACAAACCGGTGAAGACAACCTTGACACTACTACCTTTAAGCAGAAATAGACTGATAGAGAATGGCAAAATTATATATACTGATAACTCGGGAGGGGGGGGGGAAGCAGTGTGGTATTATCCTAGATAAGAGAGGTGACTCAAGGTGGGTAACAAGGTATTAGCATAGGAGATTGGCTCATTCCCCTCCGGCAAGACGGCCATCAAAGCTCCCTCCTTCAGCCATACACCCCCAGACAGGACGGCTGAAGGGCCTAAGATGGTAACCAATTTAAGATTAATCTCCATAAAATTTACTTTATCACATACCGTATCGTTTATTTCGTACTGTCCCTCTAATGTTCACTCCTAATTTGACTGAGGTGTCTGGGTGCCGTAAGAACGAAGACAAATGTACTTACATGGAATCTTACAAAATTTACGCCAATGATACTTATAAGGTCAAAGGTAACACAGGAGACTTTATACCTCCTTTTATTAGAATCATTTTCAACCCCATTCGTGACACCCCTTTCTATAGTTTACATATTTCTGGCTCAGTAACTTATAAAGGAATATGTATAATATGTTACGCAACTCACCGAGGAGGTAGGGCGACGTCTTACGCCACAGAATACTACTTACTCCTACAACGCCTTGAACTACAAAATTCTTTCACACAACTATCGCCAGTCACGCACCAACCCACTCAGGAGGCAGCCAATCTGTATTTGTAGGACCCAACATGCCCTGCGATTCTGAGAAAATTACCCAAAACTTCTGGATAAAAAACGACAAACTTTGTACAAACTTTCTTCTCATACATAAACCAACTTCGTTATAAAAAAAATAATAATAATAATTAAAAAAAAAAAAAATCCATATTTTCGGAATACAAAAAGTACCATATCTACCTACCTACCTACCTATCTATCTATCTATCAATCAAATTATCAGCTTACAATACCACCCACATTTTAGTTTATCATATAGTCACATCTTACTATCCTACCTTCTAGTTCATTATATGTATACTCCATCTTCTTCACCCATCTTTAAGTATATATACTTTTCTTTTTATTCTTACCCCTCTTTATTGACGCACCATCATTCTGCTTCACTATTTTCAAACTTCAACTTTCCTTTTATCTTTTTCTCAGCTATTTAAAAAGTAATCAGGGACGTACGCTAGTCTGATGCTCCACCACTCTACATATCACGTTCTTCTTAGCTTACAGATGACATGTTTCTTTACCTACAACTGCCTGATATGATGTGTCAGGGACAAAAGTGACGGACATGCTTTAAGTGTCAAGCAGACGCAGTGCAATACTAGAACTTCTGCTTCATGACTAATAATTTCAAAGTTCTGCTGGACTATTAACACGAACACGCTCTTATTTTTACGCAACTCTTAACTCTGCCTCCAAACTGCCAAGGAGGCCACATCGGTAAATATTCATCACTACTAAAACGCACTTTGCTAGGGAGACTCTTGGAACTGGAGGGGAGGGGTTAGAAACTGCCATCATTCAGTCCCTCAGTACGAAAGGTCTTCTCAAAGCTGATAAAAATCGTTTGGAAGCAGCAAGAATACAATACAATGAAGTCTTTAGCTGAAGGTGACGATAACAAGCACGATTCCAGGCTACTTGGCATCGGAGAGCATATTCAGACTTACACATCTTTCGTTAATCCCTTCGGTACATAAACACAATCGTCTGGCGGCACCAAGAACAAACTACAAATGAGGTCCTCAGGGTGAATGAAACAGTAACAGGGCCAGCACGTCGTCCAACTCCCAGCCCTCGTAACTCCGTCCCAACACGCGAAGGAGGCCACATTATGGAATTATTGAGGTCGGGTGGTGTTCATTCAGTCCGGCCCTGAGGGGAGACACGGGGCTCTGATTATGTCCCCCACCCCAGTCTCCCTTTTCCCCTCATTCACCTCTTCCTTCTTTCGTACTCCCACCCCCCCTTCTCTGCCCTACTACCCCTTCTCCCTTCTCATTCGCCTAACTCTTCCCGACTCGCTCCCCTTCCCCTCTTATCTCCTATTTTCCTTCTCTCCACTCCTCTTCCCGAATTCCCATCCCACCTCCCCCCCACCCCCGGCTTCCCCTACACTCCTCACCCTCCCGCTTTTGCTTCACCTCTCCCATTTCGTCCTCTCTCCTCCTCTTTCTCATCCCTTCCTCCTTCCCCTCCCACTCATTTATCTCTATTCCGACTCTCTTCCCCATCACCCCCCATTTTCCTTCTCCACTCCCTTTCCACACTTCCCCCTTACTTTCCACCCTTTTGCCTCTCCTCCTTCCCTCATACTCCCTGAGCTCCGGTACCAAAATAAGGCAGCACTGTGACGGAGGGCTCATTCATCCCCCCCCAGTATCGCTTCTCTCCTCTCGCCCTCCTCTCTCAGCGCCGACAGAGATGAAACTGCCTAGCGACGGGGATAGTTCATTCATTTCCTGCTTGCCGGGATTCCGAGGGAAATGAGTGAGGGAAGGCAGAGAGAGATAGGGACAGGGGGAAGACGGGGGAAAAGCCAAAGGGTTGTAGGGAAACCGGAAGGGAATGGGGAGGTGGGGTAAAAGGTAGTTGCTAATGCACAGGAATGGAGGAGGTAGGAATCGCGTGTTAGGAGTGAAAGGACAAGAAAAAAGTGTAGAGAGGGAGGTGAAAAGGGAAGTAAAAGAGAGTCAAGGAGAGTGAAAAGGGATAGAGAGATTTACGGGAAGTGAAAAGGGAATCAAGAAAGGACGTTAAGAGGGAATACAGGGAATGGTGTGAAAAGGAGTGTAAAGAGAATCAAAGGGTATGAAAAGGGACAATAGGAACGAAGACAAAGGTAAGAAGTAAGGGATAATTCGAGGCACGAAGTATTCCTTTTCCCTTTTCGGCCGGCGTGAGAAAGGGTATTACCTAGTATCATAAGCTCTTTCTCGCTGTGAACTCTTACACTTAAATATACACAGGAATTACCTGGTACTAGACAACGAACTTACTGCGGTTACCTTTTGTTTTTAAAGGATATTAGGACATTACATGGTCATGGGGAACACTGGCAAAGAAGAGAACAAAAAGAACAAAGGAGTAGACTAAGGCGAGAGCATGACTGAAATGGAATGTCTATAGGTGATGAGTAAAATTTTCAGACAGATGTTTAACGTAAAGAACAGAAGTAATAAAAAATAAAAGATAAAAAGTTAACTAAAAGATGCAGTAGCTATTGAGGAAAACACTCAATTCTTCATACAAAATTCACGTCAGTCCACCTTGGGAACACAAACACTTCCTCCAGTGCTTCATCAAGACACACTCCAGGGGGTCGCGACAAATTCACCTCTTCGCTCATCGGACATGTCATTCACCCCCTCCCCCCACAAACAAACACAGGAACCCACAAATAAGCATCTCCAACACACAATCAACAAGCGCGCACACACACACACACACACACACACACACACACACACACACACACCAAACGCACACCCAACCCCCCAGCTCCCCAAATATGCATGATGGCGGCAGCTCAGTCTGCCTTCACTTTATATCCCCAACTTTCATCACCCGTAATTCCCCTCATCCAATTTACCAGAGTGTCTTCGGTCCACCAACATCGATCATCAGACCCCCACCCACACCTCCCTTCGCTCCCAGCTCTATTCTTCACCCCCAGCCAAGCTTCCAGGCAAATAATGCAGGATTCATTTCCATTCAGGTCGTCCTATCCTCATCCTTCTGACTCCAGTGAAGTTTTGTAACTAGAGTGAAGCTTCGATCACTTTAGTTGGGTACGGTTCTGCCCCCATCAATCGTTACCCTCCCTCCCTCTCCCTCTTCCTGTGCCTCTCCTCTTTAGTCTCCTCCATCTTCTCCCCTCTCTTCAGTCAGAATTCACTCTTGCTTCCTTGTCTACCTTTCCCCTCCCAGTTCCTTATCTCCTTTCGCTCCTCCTTCCTGTCCCCTCTCTTCCGTTTCCGGTTAACTTCCTTCTTGCTCACTTTTCGTACGTCCCTTTTCCTCTCTCACTTCCCGGTATTTTTTTTTTTCTTTTACCTCCCCCCTTTTCTCTCCCACATCCTTCTTCCTTCCCTCTGTTACATATATGGTTTTAATGTCATATAAGATTACAATGGGGAGCAGTGTGCAAAATAGATGCTAAAGTAGGATGCGTTACGGAGTCCCCTACGCCAACAGGAATACGACCCTCACTCCCTCAGCCATCCGGTCTGCGTCTATCCCTACCACTCCAATTCTACTACCGTAATACAAATGTGTGTGTGTGTGTGTGTGTGTGTGTGTGTGTGTGTGTGTGTGTGTGTGTGTGTGTGTGTGTGTGTGTGTGTGTGTGTGTGTGTGTGTGTGTGTGTGTGTGTGTGTGTGTGTGTGTGTGTGTGTGTGTGTGTGTGTGTGTGTGTGTGTGTGTGTGTGTGTGTGTGTGTGTGTGTGTGTGTGTGTGTGTGTGTGTGTGTGTGTGTGTGTGTGTGTGTGTGTGTGTGTGTGTGTGTGTGTGTGTGTGTGTGTGTGTGTGTGTGTGTGTGTGTGTGTGTGTGTGTGTGTGTGTGTGTGTGTGTGTGTGTGTGTGTGTGTGTGTGTGTGTGTGTGTGTGTGTGTGTGTGTGTGTGTGTGTGTGTGTGTGTGTGTGTGTGTGTGTGTGTGTGTGTGTGTGTGTGTGTGTGTGTGTGTGTGTGTGTGTGTGTGTGTGTGTATGTGTGTGTGTGTGTGTGTGTGTGTGTGTGTGTGTGTGTGTGTGTGTGTGTGTGTGTGTGTGTGTGTGTGTGTGTGTGTGTGTGTGTGTGTGTGTGTGTGTGTGTGTGTGTGTGTGTGTGTGTGTGTGTTTTCCCGCATGTCTCCCCTCATCGGCTTTCATTATTTCTCCCTTTTCCACAAATTCCCGTATGTGTTCCATTTTCACCCCCCATTGTCTTTTTCGTTCCCCTCCACCTGCTCTCTTTCCTCCTCCCACGGTTCCACCCTCTCTCTCTTACTCCTCTCCACTTTTCATTATCTCTCCCTCCCTCCCATCTCTCTCCACAGCTCTATTATTATCTCCCCTCCACTACCCAGGTCGTGTTTTCTCTCCCTTCTACCCTGTTTCACACTTCTCCCCTCCAAGTTCTATTACCTCTCCCTCCCCTCTCTACTATCTCCCCTCATCGTGTTGTCTCTCCCCTCTGGCCCGCCTCCCAAGAGACCTCACACAGCCCTTGACTTATCCCCGGTGGCCACTGCCGGATCTCTACCAAAACACCAACACCGCCAAAAATAACCCCAATATTGCCGGAACGTCAGACACAACAATTCCGGGAGAGAATATCCGGCTCGGCTTCCTTCTATTCCTGCCTCGTTAGTTAATTTTTATTTACCCTCGTTCTGAAGTGCAATCCCCTTCAAAATGACGTTATATTTATCCAATTCTTGCTACCTTCATATACTCTTATTCAGTTTATATCTGCTGTCATGAATGGGTTATAAACAAAACGGCTTGTCGCTATATTCGATGGAAGATGGCGCTGACAAAATGGCATCCATGTGTTCCACTCCACTCCATCAAACATGAAAATCTGATCTTTTACCGTCGATCATACCACACTTCCATTCACCTGTCCCTAGAGTAATAACGTTCCATGTGCTCAATTCCCTCTTCCTGTCTCTACGAACGAACGCCCTTCCCATGTCTCCCTATCACTCCCCCTTTGCCATCACCTGCCCCACGGCCATGTCCCCTTTAAGCCCCAACTTTACGCGTGGCGGCTTCAAGGGATCCGCTACTGGAAGGAACTGGCCACGAGGAAAAAGAGGTAAGGAAGAAGAGTAAGGAGGAGATGCAAGAATGCTGCGTCTGGTCAGATCATACCCTCAAGTAAAGAATTGATCGGAGAGGAGGAGGAGGACGGAGGGAGGGGGTGCCGGATGTTATGCCAGATCAACTCGTACCTCGCAAGAAAGAACTGGCTGGAAGAACTAAGAAGGCAATGGAAGAGGAGGGGAAAGCTATGCTTTGGAAAAGGAAGAGGTATAGGAAAAGAATGAGGAAGAAAAGAAAGGGCGAATGGAAGAAATAGAAGCAAGTAAAGGCAAATGGACGAAGCAGAAGAAATGAACGGGTGAATGGAAGAAGAAAGGAACGGGTGAATAGCAGAGGGAAGAGGTGTTGGGTTGTTATGTCAGATTAATTCGTACATGTACTGTTAGCCTACTTGCCGGGGGAAGTGTAATTATGTGGTAGGGGTGTAGCTGAGGACTGCTGGTGGGAGGGTATTGGGGGATGTGATAAGCGTAGAAGGGATGTGCCGCTGACCGATAAAGAGACGAATGGAAATTGGAGACAATGAGCGGAATGAAGTGGAAGAGGTGTAGGGATGTGGAGTGGTAACGGGTGGTGGAAGGAGTGTGATGGAGGGGATCTGGCAATGCTAAAATGGATATTGCAGTGTTGAGGGCTGCTGACGGGGGTAAGGGTGTGGTGGTGTGGTTGAGGGTTGGGAAGGGGAGGGGGTGTAGTGGTGTGGTTGAGGGCTGGGAAGGGGAGGGGGTGTAGTGGTGTGGTTGAGGGTTGGGAAGGGGAGGGGGTGTAGTGGTGTGGTTGAGGGCTGTGAATGGGTGGGGGTGTAGTGGTGTGGTTGAGGGCTGGGAAGGGGAGGGGGTGTAGTGGTGTGGTTGAGGGCTGGGAAGGGGAGGGGGTGTAGTGGTGTGGTTGAGGGCTGGGAAGGGGAGGGGGTGTAGCGGTGTGGTTGAGGGCTGGGAAGGGGGGGGGGTGTAGTGGTGTGGTTGAGGGTTGGGAAGGGGGAGGGGGTGTAGTGGTGTGGTTGAGGGTTGGGAAGGGGAGGGGGTGTAGTGGTGTGGTTGAAGGTTGGGAAGGGGGGGGGGGGGGGTGTGGTTTTGGGTTGCGAAGGGGAGGGGGTGTAGTGGTGTGGTTGAGGGTTGGGACGGGGGGGTAGTGGTGTGGTTGAGGGTTGGGAAGGGGGGGGTGTAGTGGTGTAGTTGAGGGTTGGGAAGGGGGAGGGGGTGTAGTGGTGTGGTTGAGGGTTGGGAAAGGGGGGGAGGGGGTGTAGTGGTGTAGTTGAGGGTTGGGAAAGGGAGGGGGTGTGGTGGTGTAGTTGAGGGTTGGGAAAGGGAGGGGGTGTGGTGGTGTGGCTGAGGGTTGGGAAAGGGAGGGGGTGTAGTGGTGTAGTTGAGGGTTGGGAAAGGGAGGGGGTGTAGTGGTGTGGCTGAGGGTTGGGAAGGGGAGGGGGTGTGGTGGTGTGGTTGAGGGTTGGGAAAGGGAGGGGGTGTGATGTGTGGTGACGGAAGTTGAGAGGGAGTAGGGCGAGAGCTGGCTTGAAGGGATCAGCTACTGGGAAAAACCTGGCCGAGGAGGAGTGAGAGACGAGGAAGGGAGTACCAAGGTATGTCACGTCAGGTCGACTCGTATCTCTGCCGAAACTTCCCAGGAGACCCCTGATTCTGTGGTGGAGAGGAGAGGGGGAGGGATGTGTGGTGAGGTGTGGAAGTGGTGGGGGATGTATGATGGAGTGGTTTACGGTTGATAAAGGAGAGGTGATGGAAGTCTGGTACAAAGGGAAACAAACAGCAACATACTTGTTGGTCCTTTCGTGGCTGTTTGGTATAGGGAAGGTTATAACTAAGAAAACTATTCTATCAGTGGTGTTGCAGACTAATATCGCTCCTCTTTTAGTCAAGTAATTGATACTTTTCCATGATATTCTAGGAATTTTGCCAGGATCCAAAGATCGCATCACTGTTTCGTGTTACCGCTTACTGTGTCGTTATGTATGAGAAAGAAATTAACAGCATAACCATACTGCCACCCAAAAAAGTATCTGGTACCGAGAGTCATGTAAGCCGTGTTCCTATGTATATCTGTCTGGTAACTGAACAACTAATCAAGTTTACGCCTAATTTTTTTAACTCGCGACCCAACAAATTACGTACGACTAACCGAAATAGGGCGTATAGCAAAGTATCCTCGAACTTTAATTCCAGCGTGAGTCTACTCAATGTACTACAGCTTCTAAGAATTTATATAAGCGATGGCGTGTGAAGGTCAGTCACGGGGGGGGGGGGGGGGGGGTTTCCCAGTTCAGGCGACTCCACTGGTATATACAGCAATATATCATGATAAGAAGCGCCATAATTTACAACTTCCACAATTTAAAGCTACAAGTGCCGTGCTGAATTCCAACGAGCAACTGAAAAGCCTAATACTGAACGCTACGACTGTATATTTATTTACTTATATGCATGTATGTGTGTATATGTAAACGGTTATACAGACAATTATTCTCCATATCGACAATGTACAGTCAGATTTTAAACCGACGTTTGGAATATTACTCAGTGAGGAGGAGGAGGTATTAATCTCCTTTAGGTGTTGAAACAGGGGTGTAAAGGTTGCCAATTACAGTGCCAGTGAAGGTGCAGCCGTAGGTTTAACAGCTAGAAAGGAGGGGGGGGGGGGAAATTTGGAAGAACAAAATGGACAGACAGGAATGGAAAGGGGAAGCCTGAACATTGGAAAATCGGAAAAGGGCGGGAGAAGAGTAAGATAGGGAAAGGGAAGTCTGACACTGTGGAGAGGGGGTGGGGGAGTTAGAAGGAAGACCTGATGGGGAAGGACGGAGTGGGAAAGATTGGAAAAGGAGGAAAAGAGGAGTGGAAGTGTCATGGGTGTGGTGGAGGCGGCGGTAAGGAAGGGACGGTGGGGGGGGGGAGGGATGTTGTACCAGCTGCCTTACCCTTTTCAATCCCCCCCCCCCTTCCACACAGTCGATACCATGCCATGTCCTGCGCCTGTAGATCTTGGCCTGCCTTGGATATACCGTGTGTGTGTGTGTGTGTGTGTGTGTGTGTGTGTGTGTGTGTGTGTGCCAATGCCCCACCAACCACACTCTTACCTGTCCATTTAACCAGTTCATTCCCGCAAGCAAGCACAGGATACTGGTCCGAAACAACATTACGATACAGCCTTCGTTCTTTTCACCGCCAGAAGACTCCTCAGCTTGGGAGGCCTCGAAGTGGAGAGGTCACAAATACTCCAATAGTCACTAGCAAGGGGTGCGTAACATATATTAACATTTTTGTGCTCAGTGCCCTGCATGTAGGACAGTGCTGAGCATTTTCAAAAGTTAAGGACTAAACCCAAGTTCACGACGAAAACTCAGCAGAACAAATTAGAAGAGTACACAGGAGGGCAAACAGTAACAGACCTGTCGGTCCTTTCGAGGCAGTTAGTTATTCTACGAGTCAGACAAGGGCAGAAAAGCAGGCATGCGGTACGCCAGGTACCTTCCCAGCAACATAATTTGCGCGCCAACCTTGGGTAGTGAATAATCCCTTTAAAAAGAATTTTTCAATGTTTAATTTCTACTACCACCAAAAGAAATTATTTTGCCCACGGTGATAACTGCGGCAGTGAAAGGGGTTAACTGCAGCAAACTGAAAGCCGGGGCCTCACGCACAGGCTACTGAACCCTTAACTGCCTCCCTGCCCTAGTTTCACACACTAGCCTTATTTAGGGCCCTAATCCATGCTGTGAATGCCAAAGTGAAAGATGCCGCTTTTGTACACTAAAGGGGTTGGGCGTTTTAAAGGTCATAAAGCTTTGCCCTTTAAAATGAAGCTCAACTAGCCACAGGCAGAGTTAATTTGTGATATAACTGGCATCACTATTTCTTTTATTCACGATACAGGCAAAAGAGAGATGTAAATGAATCAGGATAGTGAAAGCTTTTCCAATTTCAAACAATCACCAAACAATGGAATGAAAACAGATCAGAAACCCCACAACCAAGCAGTCAAATGCCAGACGAGACTAAATATAAAACTAATCGATCCAACTTCAAATCACATACTCCGACAAGTGGGGAAAAATCTGTAGGAAAGAAAAACAGACTGTGCTGATGTGAATGTGAACCTGTCCACGTAGTGTGTGTATGCGCCCGGTGCGGTAAGAGCCTCTTGAGTGATGACGTGGTGGTCTACGAGAAGAGAAGCATGAGTGTTAACCCGTTAACTGCTCATGGCAGTTTTTTGGAGTGTCGGTGATGCGCAGACATAGGAATAAATATGAAATTTCCCAAAGGCCAAATTTTGTCTTAGGAATTGAGAGAACACATGGCAAAGTATATAGTAAAGAAATATTAGGTCAATATTTACCTTGGTAAAGCCATGGATGAACATCGAAGTGTCTGATTCCCTATTGGAATGTATGGTTTTCGTTTTCTATTTCGGTTTCGGTTTTGAAGGCTCAAACATGACTGCATGGGTCGGCCTTGGTCACCATGGCACTATATTCGAAATTCACCTGCGCAGCCAGGGCTGTATTGAGCAGTCGCACTCGGAACAGCCCAGGCTGTATAGAGCAGTTAACGGGTTAAGCAAGTAAGGAGAGAGTCTGTAAGATGAACGAAGAGGTAATAAAGAGGTGGCATGAATGAGGAGGTTAATGATGAGGTGAAGTATGGTATGAGAGGAAAGGAGTGGTGAGGTAAAACAAGGTATGAGAGGAGAGTAGTGATTACGTGAAGTAAGGTATGAGAGAGGACTGATGAGGTGAAGTATGAGATGGGGAGTGATGAGGTAAAGTAAGGTATGAAAGGAGGGAGGCGTAAGGAGTGAAGTTATGAAGAATGGCATAAGGTGAGGAGGGGAGTGATGAAGTAAGGAATGGAGACGAGAGGAAAGGAGTGTTGAAGCAATATGTGAAAGGAGGGGAGAGTGGTGGTGAGGTAAGGTGTGCATTTAGTATAAGGCAGTGTCCGATTGCGGTGGCGCCGGACTGTCTCGTACGGATCGATGCTACACACACCTGTCCGAAAGGTTGTTGCCACAAAGGTGAGCACCGTACCTTTGTTTACATCCACAAGGTAGAGTGAATGGGCAACAAACAAAACATGTGCTTGGTTTAAATGGATGAACTGTGCAAGGAGACCGGACGAACTATTCAGGTATCGGCTGGCTTTATAGTGACAAACAGAAAAAAACAGTGGTTTGAAATTAAAATAGAAAAACATATTTCGAAATTATCGCGTCAACACCAGCGTTCAGGCACAATAAACTGCGGCTACAATGTTGTAAAGCAAAATCGGAAACAAGGCCATGACCTAATGAAAGCTTTGTAAGTGGCTGAATAGTGCGCGCACCCGAGGAAGAAATAAAGTGAGGGCGGTGCGGCTGAGGTATCGATAAGGGACCGCACACAAAGACCAGTTGGGGATAATAACCGGTGAGCAGTGTGTGTGTGTGTGTGTGTGTGTGTGGAAAGAGAGAGAGAGAGAGAGAGAGAGAGACGGGGGGAAGGTCATAAAGTGAGGTAGGGGGCGACGTGAGCTGATGTATGTCCTTACCAAGCCACCACCACCTGCTGACATCCAACACCACAACTGCTAAACCTACTCCGGCCCTTCTTTGTTCTTTTTCCCCATCCGAAACAATCTCTCTCTCTCTCTCTCTCTCTCACACACACACACACAAACACGCCGGATTTTTTTTTTTTTTACTCAAAAAATAATGAAGGTTATTGCATTGCTTCAGACAGCCACATTAAACAGAAGTTAAAACTTCAAGTAACAACGATATTTCCAAGTTATTGCACAGCGCCAGGCCACCAGACCGAACACAACTACCTCCAGGTGCCAGCCAGGTCAGGACAGTTGAGAAAGTGGAAAGAGTGGGGGGTAGATTAGAGGTGGGGATGGTATAGGGTCAAGGGGAAAGTGAACGAAAGGGGGACACTACTCGGCGGTGGGCGACACGGAGCATTAAGCCGTTTATATCCCGGTGTAAAGAGTCAAATGGCCAATGGTACAGCAGTGGCGGACAGGCTCAACGTGTGTGGCAGTGCAGGGGTCAAAGGAATAACAGACGAGGTGAATACAAGGGGAAGGGGTGAAGGAAAGGCCACCTGAACCCAAAATAAAGAAGGTAAGGGAGGGAAAGAGCGGTAAGAACAGGGAGGAAAGGGAGTGGGTAAGAATAGTAAGAGAAGAATGAGGGTTCAAAGGAATTACAAAAAGGATCGATGGATGAAAAAACGGAAGGAAGAAAGGAAGGAAGACTGGTATTGATGCAGGGAGAAAGAGTTGAGTTTGAGGGGAGGGAAGGGAAGAGTTGGAGAGAAGGGAGGGAAAGGGGACGCGTTAAATTGTAGTGTTGTAACTTGACGGAGCTGCAACGGAGAAGTTGGAGATGGAAAAGGACGGAAGGGAGAAAGCTGAAACGGGAGGGAAGGAGGGCAAGGTGGAGCGGTGGTGGTGGTGGTAGCAAAGTGTTGTGCGTCGCAGGTAATGGCACCCACCTGGCTACCTTACCTCGCAGCCAACATTTTAATGCCCGATATATTTTACACTAAAAAGTTCAAGTGTCACATTTATTCAACACTTTCTCTGTCTCAGGTACACCACCGTCCATTCCAATCACTGATTTCCTCAGTCTTCATCACCACTTTTTACGTATATCCATTCAGTAAGACTACTTTTATGTTCTATTCTTACCACATCCAGACAACTTTTTTTAACTTATACGGCTAATGAACAAAACTGTCTGGTGGTAGGCATTTATTACATTAATTGAAGGGAAAATTATTACACATCCTTTCTTAATCTTACAATAATTTACCCAATTTGCAATGATGTTCTGCACTCTTACGCTTTTGATCTAATAGATTAACGCACTCCAACCAGATCCGGCTTGTAAAGGTTTAGGGCCAAGAGTAGTTTGTAATTACTGCCCTGGTGAAAATCGCCTGGGTCACGCCTTACACGACTGGGTTGAACAGCCTAGTCGGAGCCCCAGTGCTCCTTATGGGGCAATGAAGGACTGGATGGATGTTGGATGGGCGGACTCGGCCATGCATGCATGGAGAAGAAGCCATAAATTTTACGTACCAGTTAGTAAATACAGACTAGCTGAAATATCGATGCCAGTATAACAAGGGTGTGTTGTACAACTCTGCGGTGGTGTACAGCCACGTTTCACTTACTCGTTTATTTTTCCATTATAACTACCTACCTGAACGTGATGTCTACAGGGGCAACCCTCCTACCTCCAGATAATCTTATTTCAGGGGAGACCTTCACACTGAGTAAGTGAAAGTTATATCTAACCTTCTATGTCTGAGGCATCGATCTTAAACTGTGTATAATCAGGCTGGGAATAAAATGAAGTAGGTCATCAAATCACAGGGTTATGTCCAAATTCCCACACACGAAAAAAAAAAAAAAAATCTTATAATAAATCTTAATAAATTAACTTCCCATTAATACTAGTCCATATGTTTAAATTTATATCACTATGGTACTCCAAATGGAAAAGCTATGCAAATAAAGTTCTCAATCAAAATTAATACAAATAGTATCTCCATCTCCATTAACTAACACAAGTTATCTCCAGAAACATACGAAAAATCAAAACTTTCAGCAACGATGACCCATTATTATTTCTACCGCCAGACGATTTTACTCAGCATGACTACGTTTACATGCATTAACGACATTGTAAACCTTCACAAACCAAGGTCTTTCAAACAAATATAAATAAAAAAATAAAATCTTACAGTACTCATAGCAAATTAACGTCAACGTACTATTGAGGTTAAAGCTGGTACTCCTCCTCTTTCTTCCCTTCTCTCCTCTATCCCCGTTCCTTCACTTCTATCCCCACTTCTCTTCTTTCTCCTCTCTCTTCGTTCCCGGTTCCCTTCCCGTTCCTCTTCCCCCTCGCCAAATAGCAGGGCCGCAGCATCTCCGACCGACCGACCGGCCGCTACACCACTAGGATTTATGAGGCTATTCCGGGATACCACTCGTAAATTCCCTACTTGTGTATCTCCAGGCTTACGTTTCTTATCTACCCTTATATCCTCCTCAGGGGACGTGTTCATCTTCCAGCCTACATTTCCTACAAGTCTTTACGTCGTTCTTCTGGGTTTATTTATACATCTACCAACAAACATTTATCTCCCTTTATGAGTTACCTGTGAGGGAGACCAATTTTGTCCATCAGCGTAAGTAATTGTAGTTTCGTACCGGCTGAGTCCCATGTCGATATAGCATTTATACTCAAAATTGGCCAACAATAAATTTTTTCAATAATATCATGGGACATTGTAGAGCTCTTCTGAGTTATATGTTGAGATCTACATTCATATCCAATCTGCCCTTATTTCGTCCTTCTGGATCATAATTGTACATTTTCCAGCATTATATTTTTGCAGGCCTTTATATTCTTCATGGTCGCACTTTTGTTTTTGAATCTCCCTGCACGCACTACATATCTGCCAAGATCATGTTTACACCCTCCCCTCCCCTCTCCCAATTCCAACTCAATCATGTCTTAATACTGCATTCTTAATAAAACAGTAAAAGACGTTATGAGTTCTGAGGTTTAAACTGAACATCAACAAAAACATTGGGTACGAAGCCATCAGAAAAGAAATAAAAACCAGGCCCCTATTGACAGAGCCCCTCCATAACAGTCCATTACATTTATGGAGCACAAACAACTTCACAGGCCATTAGGTCACTCTGGAACCACTCCACTGAGTCGCTGACGGACAATCCAAAACAGAATATATGATCTGACTGCATGTGGTTCTGATTGGGGTTACTGACTGCCTGACCAACTTACTGACCCACCAATTAACCAGACAAACCAACTGGCTGACTGACTGACCGAGTAAGAATTACTAGCCGATTAACAAACATATGAACCAACCAAACAAACCGACTAACAAATATTTCCACTAAGCAAAGGATAAATCAACTAACCAATTAAAATACCGTAAAAACTTGATACTGGACCGCCTGAATAACGCATTATATTAATAGGACTAAGTGAATAATAGCTACATAAAGCTAGGTAGCTAACTGACGAAGTAATACACAAATAACTGACTTACGGACTAACTGATAATAAACTAATTAGTAAACAACTGAGTAACCGATTACTTTGAGCTAACTAACTAAAGGATTTCCTGTGGCCATGAATCAACGTTCCGCTGGACTATAGGCCTTACTCTGCTAATCCCGTCTGGCCTCTCCCTACCCGCCTACCATAATGCCATTAGGCCTACACTGCCCAGAAACATTATCACCTCACACATCTCCATTCTATCCCTCCCCCCCTCTCTCTCTCCCTCTGTCTTCCCCCCTCTCAATCTCTCCTTCCCTCTCCCTCCCCCCCTCCCATTCTATCTCATTGGCTACCTTACTTCCAGACTGCATCTAAAAAGCCCAATCGCTTTCACAACTCTTGCAGCATATTCAATTTTATATAGCTCTTCCACACCAACTATTTCAACACCAAATTTTTCACGGTAAAATATAACTATATACACATCCAACCATGACTTTAGGCAAACAATTCCCATGCTAACAGCCAGCAGTTTCCTCCGGCAGCCATCAAGTATTTACACCACTAAACCACCCTCACCAACTATGACTTTTCCCCAATAAATTTCTCCAATAACCAATCCCAAATATATTTCCATAACTAAACGTCGTTATTTCCACCATTAAATCCCCTCCTCCCCCCACTCCACTAACCATAAATTCCTCACACATTTTCCTCTACTAACCATCATTACCTCCATTAACCATAAATTTCCCCAACTATCAATTCTCCTTCTCCCTAAACCATCCTTACACAACTCACTTAATTTTACCTTCTAACCAATTTCTAAAACGTTTGCCCCTACCTGCTGCCATTTACACTATTAACAAATTTCCCACTATCAATTCCCCTACCAACCACCATCTCCACAACTGTTTCATCTACATAGTCTCAACAACTCCCCACTCCTCCACCTCACTCCTGCCCTTTCACAACAGCTCTACGTACACATCCCCAAATAACAGTTGTTCTAATTCTCAAACTTGCTTCCCCTACCAAACATACTTTCCAACTCTCCAATCTCTCTCCATATTCCTCCCTCACTACCTCCCCCTATCTATTGTTCTTCCAACCCTCTCCTTCTTTCACTATCCATCCCAATCCCCCTTCCCTCACTGTAAGTTCACCCTCCCTCCCTCCCCCATTTCTACTAACCTTAACAGCCATCTAAGCCTCCAATTCCCAGCAGAAACACGACATGCTAATGAACGTCGGCCATAAAGCTGGTAACTGCAAAATCTGGAGAGGGGGAGCGGGACAGGACTGGGGTACGAGGACTAGAGGATTACCAACAAGGACTAGGCAACTAAAAGATACGACAAACGGAGATTTAACCCTCTGGATGCGAATTAACTACTTTCAGTTTATTAAAGTTAACGACAGATTACCCTGCTAACGAGAAACGCAGCGTACCAAAAATACTAAGTACTGTATGACAAAGTTAAAAAATGTACGAGTTATGTAAGAAGTTTCAAGAAAAGAAATGGTGTAAGGCAGTGTTTGAATACAATGTACGCACTTGGGGATTTGCATTCCAGATTGTGAAGGGGGATGAAAGGCTTTGGACATGGAGACAGTAATACCACATCGGACTTATCATGTAAGAAAGTGAATAACCGTGTACAAAGATATGCGAGAAAAATATCCACAGCATGCGCGGATACATGAATGGGAAGTTAAGTTTTTAGTGTACGAATGACTAAGAAAACTGTAGTATAGCTGTCATGTACGCACCTGGATATTTACTGCATGTGGGTTTTGCATGAGTAGATTCCGAGTGCAGGATTCAGGAACAAGCAAAAGCTAGAAAGGCCCTCAGTGGAGCGCATCTCTCCGGCAAGGGCAACGTAATTTCCAAACCACTCTTCATAATGGGTTAGGGTTTCGTAAAAAGTGTTTTCCGGATAATACAATCCGGATCGGTCCTAAAGGTTAATCGACTGTTCCCTGGGACATGGGAACTAAATCTGGTCCAAATCTTTTAGTTTTTGAGTAATCCTGCTAACAGACAAACTTACAAACAGGGGTGAAAACATACTGTCCTTGTCGGAGAAAAATCCAGTATACGAAGGTTTAAAAGCGGATACCGAAAAAAGGCGGACGAAGATTAACGAGAATATATCACAAACCTCCTTTTCGCCACACTTTGGTAATTTATTCGGACCTGCACTAGGACTATTTTGTTCAGCCAGGAAAACCCTACCTGTTACGATAAACGACCAAATATTAACAATTTCTCTCAAGTACTGAACTATAGGCTGTTTAGACAGGAACTGCTTTTAAACGCTAGTCTAAAATTACGAATGGTATTATGACAAACTACTATGAATGGGATTGACGATAAAACTGATTAAATGAGGGGGATCCTTGACAACCTTAAAAAATGCCAATATAAATTAGTAAAGTGACCATGATAATACGGCAAGAGTAGGGAGGGTGTGGTGTAGTGGGAAGAGGCGGGGTTCCCTCTCTTCCCCGTGGCTCAGCAAATATTGTCCCATCCCACCCCGCCCCACCCCACACATCCATATTGGCCCCATCACTCCAAGAGGGGGAGCGATCATGTCAACTGCTTAACTCTTTAATCCGATGGCGCATTTTTCGTTTTATTTTTGGTATCTTTAGGTGAGTTTATTTAGCTCTGGAGAATTCCAGCTGGAGAGGTCGGCTACAGTTCATTACCCCCTTCAGTATCTGGGTTCTCAAAACTGAACATCAAGAATAAAAACGTCACTGGATTGAATTTGTTAAGATATCGGTACCTACAATATAAGCTGTAAAGGGAGAGAGGAATAACTAACTGCATGTTGACTGATCGATACCGTAAACTTGTCAGAAAAAACAAACCTGCAGTGGGAACGATAACAAAGCTTGACGACCCAGCAATGATAAAATTACACGCAGACTAAAAAATAAACTGCTAGGCAAGAATGCAAACTGAAGGTGCAATAGTACAAACAACTTCAGTACAGCCAATATGAACTAATATGAAGCCACGATAATGCAACTAAAGCGGGGAGGGTGTGCGAAGCCAGTGTCCCTTTTACTTCACTAGGGTTCACCAAATACCGTCCCACAGCGAAGACACCCTCAATGACTCACTGCTAAGAATAAGGACAGTAACGTAATCAAGAAAGAACTATAAAAACAACTTATTTACCTCCAATATAAACTTACGAGAGGCAATGGCACTATAAACCGGCATGGAAGACAATGATACGAATATAACCAGTGAGGTGTGGTCAGCTGTTCTCCACCCATCGCTCGGCCTCCCCAAATATTGTTCCAGCACTCTTCTCCCCCAGCCCATCCCGGCCAAAGTGTTTCCACCTCAGCAGTACAATTGGTGGCTTAAAGTTAATAAACTACCGCGAGCCGTATTCTTGGGCAAGACAGGGATATATCATAACCTATCTTCCTTAATGACACTCGTACAGCCGACTGGCATTAATTCATATACCTTCTATACGTCCATACCGGCTCCATCTCTCCACAATGCCTAATATATAACCCGCAAAAGCCAATATTTCCAACTGGAAATCAGTTAACCCCTTCAGTAGGATTATTTTAATATTACCAACATCATTTAATTATACTGTATACATCTTAGAAGCCTCTCGTCAATTGAAAAATTCTATCTAAAACACATTTAGTACGTCATTTCATGCTTTCTATCGTCAGACAAGTTCTATATGGAGATCTCTCGTGACGAAGGGTAACTCTGGCTGAAAACGCAGAGATTAAGCTTGGAAGAAAAATACAAATTACTTGTTAAGCCTCGCAGATACCTTCCAGGAGAGGCACTTAATTCAATTTTAACTTCTTGTAAAAAAATGGACCTGAAATTATGAACTAATTAACTGGTTGAAACATTTGGAAGGGGAAGTTAAGGAGGAAGCCTGGTTATCTGTTATCATTACAGTGGAGGGACCCACCAGACAGCCATTTTTGTTGACTTGACCTGTGTTTGGACCTGATGTAAGGTGGCGGGTGGGTCTAATAAAGGGCCTGTGCGGTAATTGTCAGGTCGGAGTGACAGTTAGCTGGGGTGGGAGTGCAAGGAGTGTGCGAGGGAGGCCAGCTGGTGCGTGACGCGGCTGCTGGAGATGGCTGGCTGCCTCACTGGTATTTGGCCTCTACGTTACAAACAACGCTTTACCTAGTTTTATACAGCTTTCTTTATGGATTTTTTCCCCTTAACCACCTATTAACCCCTTCACCGAACTTTATTTTACATAGAACGGGCTGGATTTTTTTTTTTTTCTTTTTTTTTACCACTCATTACAAATAACGTTTAAAACTAAACCTGTCTGCACAAAAGATTCAATGAAATATACCGGTACATCAGAGAAGGAATTAATAACTTTCATCCTTGACATTCCTAACAAGTGTCATTACAGCTTTATTCTGTTCCTGTATTCCGTCCGCACCTACTCAATCTTCTCTGGAAGTCTACAGTATAAAGTAAACTAGTGTTGACTCACTACACAGCTGGTTAACCGTGCATTAGTCATCCTCAGTCATTTCCTCCTGCCTAAGATCACTATTTAGCCTACTGTCTGATGTATTTTTGGAAAGGACAGTAAAGTCTAATGGCTCCCTCTTTCCGATAATAATAGATAGGTAGATAGATAGATACATACATACAGATAATACTAACTTATCCCCCCCCCTCCTCCATATCTTTAATACTTCAACAACAATCCGCTGAGCTTAGGTTCTATTTCTACATACCGTGAGAAAATACTGTAATGCATTTGGTAATCTGAGCCGCTCAATACAGGTTAATAGTGAAACCGCTCTCATATAAAGAAAGAAGTGAAGCTTATTGCTATCCAACTTTACTACAGAGAATTTCAATTTCAAATGACCAACGCGGGTACAGGGGCAACACTAATACTTTAGGGGATTTTTTTTTAAATTCTAAACACCATTTCCAAATAACTTGACAGAGGATTCCCGTCCCTTAATAGTATTCTCGATATCGGCACTATTCAGTTCGAAATATTAAATGAAATAGTCCAGTTGTTGTTCCATAAATAGTTGCAATGTTTTATGCAACTACATAATTTCGAGCCTAACGTTCGTCAAATTTGCTTCTTTAAAAAGAGGCTCCAGCTGGCTAATTAATTTTACGGGTTCGGTCTAAATGTTCTGCCATTAAATGACTCGCTAAATACATATCTCAACGCTTCTGTTAATTAGTATTCCCACGATACGTTTTGAAAAAGTTCAGATAATTATACACTCGCAAAGATATTCCTTGACAAAACTAGAGTTTCTCAGACTAAAATGGAGGAGTCAACATTGCGCTCCTGATACGGTACCTTGGGTGTGACACAGACAACAAAAACAAATAACCAAACAAATTCTGGGATGAGCCAGTGACCGACACAACAAGGAAGAAAGGACACATATATAGATAAGATACAGATGGAGACAAAGAAAACAAAAACCCGCAGGAGAGAGAGAGAGAGAGAGAAAGCAAAATCCCGCTTGAGAGAGAGAGACAATCAGACAGCTCTATGCTGGTGGTGCCTGGTGACTCAGCGGTGGCGCCAGTCAAGCAGGCACCAAACAATTCACTCACACGGAACACTCGCCCTGAGTCACCGGTAGAGGGACGCCAATTACCGCTGACGGCAGAGTCTAGGGAGGAGGGAAGAGGAGACGGGGAGGGGAGGAAAGGGTAGCGATGGTGACGGAAAGGGTAGAGTAGGGGGGTGGGGAGAGGAGACGAAGAGAAGGAAAGGGAGGTGAATGTGACTGAGAAAGAGTAGAGGGGTGTGGGGAGAGGAGACGGGGAGAGAAGGAATGGGGAGTGAAGGTGACGGAGAGAGCAGAGTAGGGGACGGGGAGAGAAGGAATGGGGAGTGAAGGTGAAGGAGAGAGCACAGTAGGGGATGGGGAGAGAAAACGAAGAGGATAGGAATGGTGGTGAGAATGTGACGGAGAGAAGGGGAGCTGACGAGGAAAAGTGAGGGGAGGGAATGAGGGTAAGTGGGAGGATGAGGAAGCAGGGAATGTCGTGGGGAGGGAAGATGAAATGAGGGCAAGAGGTGACGAGGTGAGGGGAGGCAAAGAAGACAAAGACAGGAGACGGAACAGTAAAAAGTGGCAAAGGGAAAGGGAGAGGGAACAGGATGGAAGAGAGAGGGGGTTGAAGGACGTGTATTTAAGGATCAAGGAAGAAATGACAAGAGTGAGGGTAGGAAGCGGGGATGGAACGGGACGAGATGACAGAAGAGATGAGCAGAGAAAAGAATAAAAAGAGAACAGAGGAGAAAAGAGGAAAGAATGAGGAAAGACAACAGGGAAAGGAAAAGAAAAAAGGAATAAAAAGAAAAAAGGAAAGGGAGGGGAGGAATAAAAAGAAAAAAAGGAAAGGGAGGGGAGAGGAGGAAAAAAAAAACGAAAAGGGAGGGGAAGGGACGAATGAAAACAAAGAGGGAAGAAGGGGCGGCGGAAGGAAAGAAGGGGAACAATGGAATGTGAGAATCTGAATCTAAAGCAATAATGAAAATTGTGCAAATGAAAATAGGATAGAGGGAGAGTCGGTAATCTGAGATGGAGCAGATGGACGGGAAGAAGGTGGAACAAAAGAATGCATGAAGATGGGTCGAAAGGATGGAAGGGGAAAAAGGGGGAAGGAAGAGTAATAGGTTATGGGGAGACGAGGAGAGAGGGACCAAAGGGGAGAGGAGAGAAGCAAGGGATGGGGGAAAATGTGAAGGTAACACTAAGGAAGAGGAAATGAGATCCAAAAGAGGAAAGAACAGTAAGGAATGAAAATAGAAAGTACTGCACCAGAATCTACAGGAAAAGAAAAAAAAAAGTTCGCAAAGGAAAATATCTTGCCGAGAAAACACCCTAAAGAAAGAAAGCGCTACAGAGGACAACAGTACTAATTAACGAGGTAGGAAAGGGAGGTACCGGTATTGCCCTTCTGCACCACGATTACCTTTATAGTTATACTTTTATTCAGCTCTAAGGAAACCTGATGTAAGAGTTTAACAGTCTCCTCTTCACCGCAATCACAACTTAATTTCAATCTTCACTTTCAACACATTCGTTCATTCAGCCTACGGAAGAACCCTCATTGTGAATTACGAGAAGTGCTGCAAAGAAAATTAAATGAAAAATGAGTTTGTAAAGAAGGGAAAAACAAAGAAGAAATGGTTAGAATTACAATAGAAAAAGGGAGGAAATAAATGATGGGTGGAAAAAAATGCAATGAAGAAATGAGCCGGGGGGGAAAAAAGAAAAACGAAGTGCGTTCACCATAATGAAAGGACGGACGGTACGTGAGAAAAAAAAAAAAAAAAGGAAGAAGTTACATAAACCATACAGAAAGGAGGAATGGAAAGTGAAGTGGGACGAGAAAATAGGGACAAAATGGAAATACGCGATATATATATATATATATATATATATATATATATATATATATATATATATATACACACACACACACACACGGTATATTATTCACACACACACACACACACACACACACACACACACACACACACACGGTATATTATTCACACACACACACACACACACGGTATATTATTCACACACACACACACCTGAAGGGGAGAGGAGGAGGGAGTGACTGAGGGGAACGCGAAAAATGAGAATGGAGATAAGGTAAAACACTGGGTCTAGTGGACAATTTATATATACCGGTAGCGGACAAAATCTATACACCAAACAGAAACGAGGAAGAGCAAGCAGTTGACGGAATAGAGAAAATGGAAAGAGAAATGCAAATGTGGCGAGTAAATGGAATTCAATGGATGTGTGTACACCAAATTCGTGGGAAGGGGAGAGGGAAATTGAAAGGGAAGGTGAGGAAAAGTGGAGTGACCAGAGGCAAAAGGAAAATGAAGTGGATGAAAAATGAGTACCCTAGATGGGAATGCAGTATGATACTAGAATGCACTCACAAAGCGCATACCTCCGTCAATGTCATTGTAGGATCCGGATCCCCCCAAATATTTAATCAATTCCTTCTTGGTCCATGGCCCACCCTTCCACAAAATTTCACTGAGAACTTCTGAGATATCGTGTGGACAAAAACGAACACAGGTGAATACATAACCTCCTCCAACTCCGTTGGCGGAAGTAAAAATGGGGAAAAAATGAAAATATTAAATGTCACGGGAGCCGACTTGAAAGAAAAGAGAAGTGTAAAGTTTTCGAAGTGCAACTGTTACTAGGAATTACAAGCTGAACAATCTTTTCCGTTAACCAGAATAAAATAGTCGAATACACCAACCGCTGAGAACGTTTCAAACAATTAGGAGAGCAAGTCCGGAATGGGATACATAAGACTAAAGGGAGGGGAAGCTGAAAATAAAAAGAGGGCGATGAAGCGAAAGGAGACAATGGGACAAACTCGAACCAGATAGAGGAAAAAGACCAGGTGTGAGAGTGAAAGGACAGTACAGGGAAGAACGAATGGAGATACAGCTGACTGTGAAGAGTAAATAAAGAAGACCTGAGAGAGAAAAAGGACCATAGAGAAGAATGAATACTGGGGACACCGCTGAATGACAAGGCTAGATATGGATAAGTTAATTCAAACAATACTAAAAGCGAATAAGGCAAAAGGGAGTAACACAGAAAAACATGACCAAACATAAAGGGCACGACGTCAACAGTAAGGACGTAAACATACAAAAGGAAGAGCGGGGTGGGAGAAGGGGTTGGTGTTGGGAGGGGATATTTTGAGGAGAGCCGGCCAGCAGGTAAATACTCTCTCCCCCTCCCCGTCGTCTTGTGCGGTCGATACGGAGGCACCAGGGCGTCGCGCTTTCATGACATAACCCCCAGCCAGCCATGCAATATCGTATCTCATCTCATATGCACCTCTAACCTATAATTATACCTTTAACATTATACCTGAACCTCTCCCTTACACCTACGTCAACTTTCCTTTACACCTGTTAAACATACCTCTAACTTGACTGTAACACCACCTCTCCTCCCATACCTGCCCCTCTCCCTTCCCCCTCTAACAATACAAGTCATTTAACCCGGCCTCCCTATTCCTGCCACCGTCTTAAGAACCCCCCCGTCCTCAAAATGACAATATGAAAATCAGACATCACCCTACACCCACATCTTTGGTTTCATTTTAAAAGCATGCAACGCTTACATCAAAAAACCAATTCCTAATGCCTTTACACCCACAATACCCAACCCTCAATGCCCCTCAAACAGTCCTAACTTAAAGTTATAACTTCCCCCACCGGCGACACAACCATTCATATAGACCACAAGCCCAAATCTCAGCATTAATTTATCCTAGTACACCTGCAACAATACTCGCACGCGTTTTCATACCCGCAATACAACCCGCACTCATCCGCAACCCCCCCCCCCCTTCACACACAACTTTACCTACAATAATACCCACACCACAAGTCTCCTTACACCCACAGCAAAACCTGTTTATAATCTCCCTTAACATTATAAAATTGCATGTTCACCGTCCCACACCCACACCTCTACTTCACCCTAATACACTCCTGTAAATTGTCTCTCGCACTTACCTCTAATTTCATATTACACCTGACTTCCCCTCCTCCCCCCATTTTCATCTCGCTTTGATACGCTATCTAACTCTACTTCCCTTTCTTCACTTGCACTACACTCCTTCCTTCCTCTTCCCAAATCTACCCTTCCTCTTCTCCCTACTACTCTTCCCTTCTTGCCTCTCTTCTCCTCCTACTGTTCCTCCTGTCTTCAACCTCTTCCCCTCTCCCTACTGTTTTCTTCATCTTTCTCTACTCGATGTCTCCCCCTCCCTCCACCATCTGGCAATACAATCAGCAAGTCCGTATTTACCACAACACCCACAATACCACCAATCACGACCAATGGCGGCGTAATGCTGTCAAAATGACCAATATGAACAGAATGGCTAATTTTACTCGCCCATATCAATTACGATTCAGTGCCAACCACCATCATGGACAAACATTTAGTAAATTAATAATGTGATTACATATATAAAGCATCGATGGTTTGCCTGGTTGCTGTTTCAGAGGGGAAAAAAAAATGAGTCTTATAATATAAAGTTAATTCGACGGGTTTTTAGTTTCCAACCAATACTCAAATAAGACGTAAAGGTTTTGTTTGGGAGTGTCTCCTAATCATGAAATCTGTATCTAAACTTCCCGATTCTAAAAATCCTTTTGAACTTCATAAAATCACTAATGTCTTTGTGCTGAATAAGTAAAACAAACACAGGTAAGCCTGCATTAAAATTCTGTCACAGGCTTCATGAACTATTTGACACTGCGTGGCGGCAAACTGCAAAAACAATCCCCTTACCCTGCAACGTCGAATGATATTTACAAATAATATTCGGTATGCATTTGCATGTGTGTTCCTGAGTGTTTGAGTGGTGGGGGGGGTCAGGGGGTGAGGGCGCCAGGTGAGACAGACGGCGCCAGGAGGACCACTTCACCTGGCTCCGCATTTCGGCTGATCAATACACTAGGCTAGGGTGGGCCAAGTGACTCATCTTGCCCACCACCACCACAACACACTCCCCTCTCCCCACCTTTCTCGCCAGCCAATGACCACACCGCTCCCGTGCCACACAATATCAATACCCCCGACAACTATACAGCGGGAAAACCGGTAAACATTAACCCATTCTGTACGATAACACCCTTACATTTTTCTATCATACAACATCATTAAGCACCCACACCCTCAAAGTGTCACAAGTCGCCTTTTCTATTAAAATCTGGCCTTGGTCAGGCGATTTCAGACCGACTGAGGTCTTCAACTGAATACTAACTTCTGTGTACGACATACAATATACTCGTACCTCGTCGTAAAGCATTGGCTCTCCATTTACAGACGAGAAAAAGTTAAATATCCAATAACAGCCATTATAGTTACGAAATCCTTCGAACAAGCTTGATTTTATTAACAATGAAATGACCACTCTAGCGACGAGTGTGGCCAATTAATTACAAATCCCATCTATAAAACCAGGGTCAAAGTACAGGAGAGCGCCAATGCATTTTTTTTTTTTTTTTTTTTAATGCTCAAACTATTTGAAAGTTGCGGAAATGCGTAGTTTTGAAGATGTCAACTATTAAATCTCATCCATTTTACACGCAAGCCGCGGTATGTGTCCACCCGCCAAGTAAGACTTAGGCCGAGTCTGCTCCAAAGTCAGTTTGCATTCGTTCGTCCCTACTTATCTAACTTAATGACCTAATCTGACCTGACCTGACAGCCTAACTAAACACAACAACCTGCCCTAACTTGATTTAACCTTACCGCACCAACCGAATGAGTTCCGGATCCGAATTGTCCTATTGCCCTCAGTAGGATCCCACCACCTACGTCAACAAACCTAAGTTTAGAAAGGAATTTTATTTGCGCAAGATTCTGGGGTCATATATGAATTAAAATATTATGAAGGAATATCCCTGACAAAATTTTCAGGATTTGTTAATGAGAGCTCTACTGCAGTTGTCCAGAAGTATAACCACTATACCAAAGGATTAGAGTGATGAAATGCATGAACGGCACAAAATTCATAAACCTGTACATCTCACGTTACATTTGGGACAACAATTTTTCTTTAATTAAACAAACCTTACTTACAATTAGTAATCCCTCGTTGACAAGCAATGGATAACGACAGAACTTCTAGCAATTGTCCATCATCCAATCCTATGTTGCCCCATGAGAAGCGTAGGAGTCCGGGGCTCAGCAAGTTGGTCCTGATATTTATGATGAGAGTGACCAGCTTCACTCATCCCTGTGTGGCATTACGTGAGCAATAAGCCCCAACCACCCCTTGGATATGAACCTAGTCTCAATCCGAATGGAGTGCCTCAATTACCCACTAAACCACCAGGCGCCATAATCCGGTTGTATGGTTACCACCCAGCGTAATAAATAGTTTCCTGGTGTGCAAGAAACCATCTAGCCTGTCAATCAGTGTAGAGTCAGTTGCAGCTCCGATAATTACCTACTGTGCATTTCTATTCGAGCTAGGTAATTTTACTATGAAAAAAAAAAAAAAAAAAAAAATGCGCCTAAAAAACAAATAATAACTATTAACAGTTTTACCCGCGTACGAAAAACTACCCACATCACCATACGACGAGCTACTATATTCCCCTCACACTCACCACCGCAAAGGGTTCACAATTACCATTACCAGTATGAGCGACCAAGAGGCTCCCCCGCCCCACTTGACACCACCACAAGACACCTCGGTCAAAATGGGATATTGACTAACCGAGCCTCATTCAGTATTCATTGGAATCAATCTCTTATAAACGCGACACCACATCATTCAGGCCCCCAACCCCCTTTCTCGCTCCTTTTCCCCCCCTCCACACACACACACACACACACACACACACACACACACACACACACACACAAACGTGCCAATGAAGTACACACGTCACAAAGTCAAAAGAATTAAAGGCAGTGAACCCTCCTTTTTCTTAAGCGCTTGCCACGTATCTGCAAAACACGAACTTTATATTTTTATTTAGCTAACGTCACCATACTCTGCTCAGGTCCCAAAGCTAAACGCAGCATACAGAATAAGCCACCTAACAAGAACCTGACCGAGAAGTTAAGTCTGTATTTCACTCCCGCTGACGTTTTCTTCAGCTGACACACCCACTGGTCAAAACTGCAAACGTTTTCACCTAGACTCATTTTATTCTTGCTAATTCCAGACATCTTTCTACGGCACAACCTCCTGCAGAATCATCTCCATCTTACTCTTCCACTAGGATAAACACATGAGGTGGGGGAAGACCAAGTATACAAACATTGTATGAAGCAGTCAGTAATAATAATAATAATAAAAACAACAATAATAACAATGGCCATGTATGCAAACTGCGTGAAGTAGTAGTAGTTGTAGTACTGCAGTAGTAGTAACAACAATAACACTAGCGAACATACAGGTTATGGACAGACTTCCGCAAAACATGGTTGTATTAATAATACCTATTGATACGAGATAAGAAAAGAACAGATAGCAAGTTAAGACAAAACTATAAAATAAAAAATGTGTGTGTGTGGGGGGGGGGCTGGTAAACCTTTCTCTACGATGACTACTGCTACTAATGGACTAGGATTTCTCAAATAAAATAAGTGGTAATTTAGTAAAATACCAACGTCCTACCACTGCAGACTAGTTATTTTTAACCTGCTGAACTGCGTACGGCTGCAAATAATAAATTCGTCAGGAGTACGCGAAATAAAACATCGAAGTGTGATGTCAATCATTCGTCTGTAGTATGCGAAATAAAGTATGATCAACACCATCATTCGTCTGTAGCATGCGAAATAAAGTATGATCGACAACATGTCACGAAAATCCCCCCTAAGGGGGATGTTCCTTCACTCCCATGACATTTTATTCTTGCCTCCAGACAATCAGATTTATCTTGGGGAACGCTCTGCCAGTGACGGGATCACAAACATTCATTATAGCCCCCCCACACACACACACACAAACACACACACTACGAAAAGTGTCCCCAAAGCTTCAAGAAATATGTGGTACATATCGAGTGAACAGAACAACTTATCTGGACTGAAAAGGAACTAAACATCTACACCCAAAAAGCCTACACGAAGGTGGAGACTATCGCATGCTGAAATAAAATAAAATAAATACACCAAGAACATCAACAAGAAACAGACTACTGCATGCTGGAACAAAATAACACACCAGCAGGAGAGGGGAGTGTAAGAGGGCCATTCCAGCTTATATCGGTGGGCCAACGTCTTGATGGTAATAGCTGGTGAGGGGAAAATTATGGCATAAAAGGGGAGAAGGGGAGATGAAGGGAGATTGAGGGTGGCTAAAAAGGGGAGGGAGAGGGGGGATAGAAGGTAAGGTAGTAAAAATGGGGAGAAATGGCGAGTGGAAGACTGAGTGGGGCTTAAAGGAGGAAAGCGGGGGATGAAGGGGATAAGGTGGCAGAATAACACAAAGACCAATTAAATGGCAGACGGAAGATTCATGAGCTGAAGAGGGAAATGAGAGAACGACGGAAAAAAACAAGAAAAGAAAAAGAGGAAAGGGAGAAGGAAAATTAACTGCCGAAGGGGAGAAGGGTTAAAAAGTACTGAGGATCGACAAGACATTAAATAGAAACAAGAGGAAAGTAACGGGATTACACACATCAGGGAAAGAGGACGGAAGGGAAAGGAGAAAGAATAACAGTGGGATAAGGATGAAGATTAGGAGAAAGGACTAGGAACCAGTTTTAAAGAGAGTACAATGGCGCAAACTGGTCGAAAAGGTGGCATGCTGTTTAAGAAAAGGGAGGTGGACAAGGAAGGGAAAAATGGGAAGTGATCAGAACAAGTGGGTAAAGCCGAAACTGGGGAGAGACAAACACGAGGAGACAAATTTTGAAAGATATGGAAGAGACATTGGAAATACAGTTGACGAAAATGAGGAGATAACGAAAAGAAGGATAGACTAAAGAGGACAAACCAGGAACAAAGAGAATATGTATGGCGAAAAGGGTGAGAAAGTGAGACAGGTCATGGAAGACCAGAGGGGGCAGGGAAGGGGATGATTGGAAAGTGGTGAGAAAATTTGATAAAGGAGAGAAGGGATCGAAGGGAGAGATAAAGCTGATGGATCAGGAACGAGGGAAAAGTACGCTGTAAATGGGGTGAAGACGGGTTTTGTAATACAAGAGGGCAAGAAATGGAAGGACAAGAGGAAGAGGAAGTGAGAAAAGGGGAGTAAGGAGAGGGAGGGAAGAAGCAAATGGGACGAAGAGGCGGGGGGGGAACGGATAGATAAATTAGTGAGAACAAATGGAAAAAAGGCAATAGAAGAAAATGGGAGGAAGAGGCGGAAGAGCGAAACGGGGGACAAAAGAGAAAAGAAATATAGATTAAGAAGTAAGAGCAACATGAGGGGAAAAGTATGGGTTAAGAGGGAAAGGGGAGACAAGCTTTGGAAGATGGAGACAGGAAATGGGATAAGAGGCTGATAACTGTGGAGGAAAACGTAAGAAAGAAGAAAGGAAGGACTCAGGAGGCAGGACAAGGAAGGAAGGAAACGAGGCGAAAAAGGGAAAGGCATAGGATGACCCGGCAGGGAGGGGAATAAGATGTGGAGGAATAACAAAAGGAAAAAGGAAAACGAAGAAATACTGGAGGAAGAACGAGGGACGGGAAGCAGAAATAAGAATATAAGTAAAAAGCAGGGGGAAATGTGAAACAAAAGATGAACACAGGTGAATGCAATAAGAAGGGAACAGCAGATAATGGGGGGTCAGAGTGGATGGTTGGGAAAAAAAAAAAAAAAAGTAACAATACATATGGTGATAGAACTGTTTTGCCTTCCGACTAAGGCCTATAAACACCTTTAGGAGAGGATAGGAGTGGAGGAACATGAGAAAGGGAGACGAGGATAGATAGGACAAGAGGACAGGAAGTGAAAACTGGTAACAACGGGTGGGAGGAGGAGGAAAAGGAGGGATGGCGAGAGAAGAAATGTAGGAGGGAGGGGATGCAGGGCAGGGGAGGAGGGAAGAGAGCTGGGAAGGTAGGAGAGAAGGGAGAGGTGAAGAAGGGAGAAGACAAGGAGAGAAGGGAGGGGAAGGTGGAGCGCTGATATACTAGGAAATCCTTTTTGTAGTTTCCTGATCACGTCTTGGCCGGCTACCCAACACCAGCCAACCCTAACCACGCTACCTTACACCGAGGGAAAAGGTAAATGGTAGGTAAATGGCTCAGAAAGTAAGCCAAACGAACAGAAAGGAAAAACGAGGAAAGTTGTATATGAGCTGAGATGAAC
Organism: Coenobita brevimanus; assembly: GCF_032717465.1. Lineage (NCBI taxonomy): Eukaryota > Metazoa > Arthropoda > Malacostraca > Decapoda > Coenobitidae > Coenobita > Coenobita brevimanus. The sequence continues at coordinate 48,998,015 of NC_137003.1, forward strand.
AATCATCATACCTAAACAGTATACGATCGATAGCAAGACCTAAAATTTGAAAAATAAAGATGTGAAACTAAGTACACGAGTACCAAGTTTAATGTAAGAGGACGTTAATTAATCCTGGATACCGCCAAACGGCGTTCTTCGGTTTAGCTCTAAATGAGCTACAAATACCCCCTAAACTGAAGTCTTATATTCTAGTCACTAACAATATTACGGCCATATCATCTCAAACAGACGGGGTTCATATGATCACCACTAAACGCTGATAATTCAAACTATACGCCCACTGTAACCCCTGTCTACCTTGTAGGCCTAAAGAACCTTCTCCCTCACCAACCCCGACCATGACCCCACCGGCACTCTTTGAACCGGCCTCCCTCCAGCTGCCAACCACACCCGTATGATCCTTTAAGGTGGCGGTAGTGGAGGGCAGCTTGAAGAGGAGAGCTTCGGGGCCAAGGTGGGGAGTCCATTATTACCAAGCCAGGTGGTGTCACCCAGCCCTCCACCTTCACCCGACACACCTGGGCCCAGGGTGAAGATCAGCTGCTACAAAGGAATTCAATGTTATATTCACCTTTTCAGCGCGAAGACGTCACTGTAATTTATTCTTTATACCTCGAGTCTTATTATTCATGCCAGCTCTCCACTGGTCAAAGGGTTAATGAAGTATGTATTCCCTCTAAATCGAAGTTTTTCTTACACAATAAAATGGTCTGGTTGTAGTATGAATAAACTAAAATACGTCACAATGTTAAAGGCGTCAATGAACTTACACCTACTTCCCAATACGGTAGATATGAAAGCTAAATTTTCTAAAGCATCCGCTGAAGGCTTGGTGACGATTAAGTGCTGTGCCCATCTGTTCAAATTTCGAAGAGATGGCTGAAGGGTTTACTGAACATGCTGCTATCAAGGGCGTTGGTCAGTCACCTACTGTTGAAAGTTCTAAGTGTGGTGCCTTAGCCTCCAGACCCTACACTTCGCATGACGAAATATGGGGCTTTGCTTTATTTATTTCATGTTATATATCAAAGATTACGAGATAATGTACATATGAACTGTATCAACTACTCCGGGATTAATACAAAACAAAACCAATACTGCCGTTTACTGTCCACTATCGGTTTTGTCAACTTTAAAGCAAACCCCTGCGTATTGCGCAGCTAATTACTGTGCACAACTGGGAAATAAGGTAAGCAATGGCGACTAAAGGTGTTGTATGGTATTAAAGGCGGGACGGGGGAGGGAAGGAGGGGAGAGGGGCTGGTCGACCCTTAAAAAACTGCAACACGAGGCGCACCACCTCTTAACAGGTGACTAATGGAGTGAAACAACCCGCTACACACACACACAACCACACTCACAATAACACACATGCACACCCTACACAAAATGTACACACAACGCGCGCTCATGCACACGTGCACCTAACATTTTACACACACACACACGTGCATTCGCTCACGTACACACCTTACACATACAATCACATACGAGTGCGCGCAGGCATGCACACAAACCACAAATTACTCTCAAACTCCGTAACACTACAGGGAACTGTGAATCAGCAGAGAACACCGCTGCATCTCCAGAATGTGGCTGATTAAAATGAACTCTCCTATCCAGTCATTACACTGCGCTGTTATACGGACTACTCCAAATACTCTCCACTACGATGATGTGTTCTATCATCCAGCTATCTTCAGAAGGTTTTATTCAATAATTTATTTGGAAATGGACATGTTACCAACAGTTTTCACAGTTGACGGTCGTTGAAAAGTTTAATAAAATCGTCTGGATGTAGAAAGAATAAAGTAATACGTTATCGTAGTATGTTAACCCCTTCAGTACGACTACACAATAACACCTACCATCGGACGATTTAATTCATTTTAGCCGACTTTTCCGGACGCCGAACCTTAACTTAATCTATTCACTATGACAGCTGAATAAAATCGTCAGGTTGCATCAAACAAAATTAAGGTAATGTACTGGTGTTAAAAGTACTTTTTTTTCCCGGAATATGTTCAACTGGTGTCCAATTCAGTCACAAATTTCGTCTCCATCCATGTGTTTTCCAGGTATCCGTATTTTACTACTCGTATCCCGTATTGTATTGCCTGAAAAAGGTCATTAAAAAAAGGGGGGGGGGGGATTTGTGAGCTTTCATTACAGCATTTATACCCGGTGCTGTTATTTTCAAGTATAATATTCAGTTTAAGCTATGAAGAAACTTAAGAGGTGGGGAATGTCGGAAGGTGAAGGAAGAGGTCAACCCTGGCTCGCCATACTCGTAAAGAGAAAAACCGATGTCACTGGCAACAATCCCGCCACAACAAAATTTTAATTGCTTCCATCACCGCAAAATTTTATTACTCCAAACTACCCATTCACATTAAAAAAAAAAAAAAAAAAAAAAAAAAAAAAAAAAAATCTTTCGACAAAGGTAAATTAAGCCAATAAATACTGAACGTATGGCGGGACTGGTACGCTAGCGTTCCAAGTGGAAACCTACTTCCTGAAAAAGTTTACACGTCAAATCCTTCACCAGCTATGGGGCTCTCCTAGGCCTATCGTCTGGTAGTAAAAAGTGGGAGGGGGAAGGACAATCTGATCGAAGGGATAACAAACATTCTTATAACCCAACCACTAACATCTACTTACACAGCCTATTCACTACAGTAACTTATTTTCATAATATATCCTTGCTCCTTGCTGACTTTTATCTTCAGTGTGACTTCTCGGGACTGGAGGGGACAGATCTGGCCTTCACCAACCCCTTCACTACTGATCATTCCAAAATTGACTAAAATCGTCGCAGGGTAAAAAACATGAAATAAACTTCACAGGTCAGAAATTAAATCTCTGCCACCTGACCCCAGTGTAGTTTTTATGGAATGAAGACCGGTATGTGGTGTAATTACAATTCCCGTGCTATGCCCCCCAACACGCTTCCGGGTCATTAATCCTCTCAGCCGCCGCCAACGATAATCCACTCGACCATGAAGTAAGTGACTGCGAGAGCCACTCCACCATACCCAACTTCAATCAACGCAGGATAGGCTAGTAGTCTGTTAGTTATTTTTACCTATGTGAACTGAGAGACTGTTTTAATACTACGTGTTGGCTGCACGACTTTCGACGAGTGCCACAGGGTAGAACCGAGTCTCCTTTATTACTATTCATCTAATTACTAATCACCTAATTACATATGTATCTTCGTCAGGTTAGACAACGTGCCAAGTCCCCATCTCGCCACAGACGGCAATAAGCCACTGAACCCTGACCTAAGTGACTGCGAGAGGCACTGCAGCATCCCGCCTCTGAATCAACGCCGGATGGGCTATTAGTGACTGCGGTCTACGGGGAACACCGGCCTTAACGACATGCGGCTGCCCAATCGATCGTTGCTATGGGCGATGCTGCATTACAGAAACACGGGAGAACCACCCTTGCTCACATCCAAGTGGGCGCGGCTCACACACAAAACGTTAAACAGAAACTGAAACCCGGGCTGGAAATTTCTGAATGGATATTCAAATACTACTACACAAGGATCTTCTCTATTACAAAACATATATGCTGTAATCTTCAAAAATCTTTCCGATTTTTCCATAATCTGAGAGTTCCAAAACCGGCCTGTTATTTCAGTATAAACACTCATATTTCAGGTAAGTGAGCGGGGATAGGCGTCGTTTCTGACCTGGTAGAGCGGTGTTGACGGAGCAGGTCTGACAGAAGCAGCGGAGGAAAGAATCTCGTACCAGACCGATGATCATCTTGACGCTGTTGGTTCACCTTGCTGGGGAGGAAGGTGGGAGTGTTGGTAGGTAGGTGGGTGGGTCCACTGGATATGTGTACTAATGTTCAAGGCAGACACCACCGCCCTATATACAGTGTACCGCACATCACACCCTCATCCCGTTCAGCATTACCCTCACTTTCACAGCCAACACCTCGCTGGCACTGGCATTAATGGCGTATTCTTATTTACCTCTGCTCTCATTTTACATCCAAAATTTAAGAACTGGTGGTCTCATTCTTACCAAAAAATCTCGTCGGAACCAGAACTGATAAGGAGTAACGTGTTTATCTCTTATCACCTTAGAACCAAAATTCCTGCAGATATGAAACTGGTGGCTGTATTTTGAAAACGGAAGATAAATGCAGGCCCCCAACTTCAGACTCAGTTACGGGTCATTTGACCTTCACTTCAATCCACCGACGTTCTTCAAAATATTTAGGTGCAGAAATCGACGGTGTACGGAATTACGGGAACAGGAAACCTCCTATATTTTTAAGTGTGGTTTGCCTGCATGCTATGTTGCAGAGCACATTCAGTAGCCATGGAGAAAAAAAAAAAATGTACTCAGCACGAGCTTCACATTCACAAATGACAGTCAGAAATTAGGGGCTTGCATACACCTTCACCATGTCTTGTATGAATTCTAGTTTTGACATGTAGCTGACATGAACAGACGTTGTGACTTTAGCACAGTAACATAATATGGCACTTATGAGACTGAAGGATTACATGTCACGTAGCCAGTCCCAGAGGTGTAGGCGAGGCTGGGTAATGTGATAGTGGGGTTGAGGGCGTGACGTGTTGTGCGTTGTATTGTGTCGAGTTAAGGGGGAGGACACCCAGCCTGCACCAGCAACTTACTGCCACAAACATATTACATTTACACAATGGGGACAAATCTTGGATCCACACCCCTGTGGCTATTTAAAAAAAAAATACATTAAAAAAAAAATAAAAAATAAAACTGATGCAAGCGAGGTCTGTAATTTGTGAGTGAACGCTGAACACACCTTCAACTGACACTGGCTCTACAAAGGCTGGCATCGATTGTACTGGAGTACCACAGAACGTGAGCCGGTCAGTCACGTGGTCTGACCTTGGCAAACACAAATGACATTTCTTTTATCAGTAACCAGACTGACAGTAGCATAACTTGTGATTTAACAGTTTATGACATTGTGACATGTGTACTGTGTTCCATCTCACAACAGTACAATCCTCAGAATGAATATTTACTCTTAAAAGTGTGTAGCGACACTCGGTGCAAACAAAAAATCACTATCATTCTGGGGGCGGGGTGTTGTGTAGTGGTTGTTGTGGTGAGCGACAGTAGAGCCTCACCACTAAGATATGGGTGGCGTGGCAGTGTGGTGGTGACGTGGTGGTGGTGATGGAGGTGGAGGTGGAGTTGGTGCGAGGGCCGGGGAGACACTGCCTACACACACTCTACCGCTGCTGCTGCTGTCTGGCTCGCCTCCCCTCGCCTCTCAGGGTGTGGTTACGGGGCCTGCGCGTTCACTCACTAACTCTCCACCCAACCTACCCTGCCTCCCCTCGCCTTCCTGCCTGCCTGCTGCTGCCTGCTTTCCTTCCTCTTTGCTCCCCTTCCTTCCTACATTTTCATATATTTCTCCGTTTGTTCTTTTCTCTAGTTTTCCTGCAAGCCTGCTTCTTCATTCTTTTATTTTACTTGCTTGTTTCATCCCTTTATTTTGCTTGTTTTCGACTTTAAATTTGCTTGCTTCCATGCTATTCCCTATTTCTGCTTGCTTTCTTAAATTTCCTTTCTACTTTGTAAGTTGGTGGGTTGCGTGCTTGCTCACCCTTTTTCCACTGGTTCCGTTTCTACTGGCTTCCCGACTCGTGCTTACACTAATCTTTCTTACTAAGTTTTCCTTTAACCTTCTTTAATATTAACCATTTCCTAGTGCTTGCCTCTTTCTGTTCCTCTATTAGTAACACCCATTCCTTCCCAAGCCTTTCTTCACTTTCTTCCCTCCCTGCCCACTACGCAGTATTCGATTTTCTCGAGCAGACTTCCTTCACTTTCCATCATCTTTATTTCATCCACTATCCTTTTCTTATTACACTGTCCGTCTTTCCTCTTCTCAACCCATCCTTAAAATGGTATTTCCCTTAGTCTCTCCTCAATCATTTTCTACTACATTCTGCCTTCCCTTATTTATTTCCTCCATACTTCATTTCTAATTACTGCATACCTCAAACAACCCTATTGATTCTTTCTGCTATCCCTTGGCGTTTTGTCTACTCTCTCATCTTTCCCTTCCTTTTTCATGTTCCCTTTTACATTCCTTTCCAGTTTCAACTCATCACTTTCCTCTCCCCTCCTCTTCCTCATTTCTGCTATAGTCTACTCCTTTCCTACACTCTCCAGCTCATTTCTTTTTCTCTTATCTCTCCCTCCTCATGTCCCATTCCACTTTTCTTTCCAGTGCCCCCTCCCCCCACTCGTTTTCTCCTCCTCTTTCTTTCCCATCCTCCTTTTTTCAAGACCCCGTCATCCTTTCTTGTTTACCCCCCTCCCCTTATTGTTATGATCATCATTATCTATAACCACCTATTTACCAATCTTCCTTATTATCATCATCCTTCTCTTCCTTCCCTTTCTGGTTTCCATTCCCAATTCTTTTACCTTTCCTCTTGTCTTCTTCCTCCTTTCCATATTCTCCGTGTTCCTCTCCCTTCTTACTTTTTACACCCACCCACCCTTCACCACCGCAACCTTCACGTCCCAGCTGCAATGTATCACAAGGCCGGCCTCCACACTTACAAACTTCAGTAAGTATTTACATAAGAAAGCAAGGCAAAATGGGCAACATCGATGGATGCCATTAGCATGACAGTACTCTTCGAAACTATCTCCCACCAGAGTTCATCCATGGATGATCGTAACAACTATAAAAACAGTGTTCAAGCCTGCCAACGCAACATCCCTGAACAGTTTCCAACGCCCAATGCAGCCGCCATAACAATACCTATATCCATACTGTGAAATTTTATCAATACCTTATTTTAAATACAGAAAATTACAAATTTAATTTTAAAAAAATTGTTGGAAGTTAAATCCCATACCTCAATGATCACAAAATTATGTCCAAAACCGGCCGTAAATCTTCTTTAACTTTGCTACTTACAAATCTGGGGAAACAGGTTTAGTATGATTTCTAGGGCAGTATTCTTGCTGGCAGGGGGAACTCTATAGCAACTCTTCCTTAGCGATTTATTTAACATACTAAGCATTACTATTCTACTGTATGACGTTAATGTTCTTGTATGTAAATGACTCGTTTCAACAGTTTAGTCACTGGCAAACATAAAAACCATGAAAGCGTAAAATGCAAAATATATCGCTGAGGAAGAGGTGTCATGAAAGATCTACGCATGTTGGAGCTTTTATAAACGATACGAACGATCTTACGTCTGACTGATGGGAAATAACTCCTGCCAAACTACACAGCGGATAAAACTAACCAAATTGTGGGCAGCAGGCGACATCAATCCGGCTGCCTAATTTCCATGACAATCCCGGGCCTCCCTCGCCAACACCACACGGGGATACGCACTGAAAACCGGACTTGAAACACACGTCCATTTATTCACCAGTGACCAATACTAAAGTGGAAAACAGCTATATTGTAAATATATATTTTTTTCTTCTGTATGACAAAACCTTCTCATTCTTGATACATTTTTTCTGCTAACGAGATTCACAGTGCAATTTTCTGTTATCATTCAAATGTTCCACACGATTATCTTACGCAGCTGACGAAGGATTTATCGAACCTTAAGTGCACATATGTAGGTATGGTAATATAATATTAAATGGGTTAGCGCTACAAACTACTCTACATTAATGAAAGGAGAAATTCAAGATATTAGCAAGAATAAAACAATTATCATCGCTGTAGGTTACCCAAAGAAAAAAGCCTCAAGATATTCAATAATATCTGAAAAACCAACTTATACACGAAACGTCTTATATAAGGAATATATTCAACAAAAATCTCTCTCCTGGAACGATATTTATCAGACAACACACTGAGGCGAGAATCACTAACATTTTCGGTCCAAGAACATGTCTCGAATTCTTTCAACCTACAGGTTGGCTTTCGAAAGTCAAGGGATGATCTAGGGTCTCCTTAACTCCCCCACTACGATTACCTATTGTGCATCTCATTCTTGTTACAACCAGAGCATATTTAATTTATATGAAGGACCTATAGTCAAAAAAGGGTTAATGAAGTCTGTATCAAACCCCCCTAATTCAAAATGCTTATCCTATGCTAAGTAAAATCGTCTGGGAAAAAAAAAAAAAAAAAAAAATCATCGTAGCAATGCAGTCAACTGATCCACCTATGATGGCATCAAGAATGAAGAAGACAGGCATCACAGAAGGCTTTTAAACTCGCCAGCAAATTTTATACAGTAAAACACTCTTTGGCAGGCGTCACAAGGCACGCCGGAAAAACCCGCTGAATAGGAGGGGTTTCCTGAAGAGCTTTAAGTTAACTGTTTTCCCCACTTCTCTTCGTCCACACAACTACACATATACGCACACACCCAGCATCCATATACACCTACACACACTTCAAGACCACATGAACATGCACACTCATACTAGGTTACTTGCAGAACTACATACACCTTATAAAAAGTTTCACACCCAAACCACACGAACACACACACACACCTTCACACCTTTTGCCACTTAAGAAAAACTTTGCAAACACCGTCATACCACACCTTGCACACACCACCATACTACACGCGCACGCCACCCCCCCCCCAAACACAACACTACTTGCGCACATCAAAACCAATCTGCACACACTTAACTATGCCCATTAGCTTTTACAACGATATCTGTTTCATTCTACATGCACAACGTTTAATACACATTAGGGGTCTTATCGAACTGAACGGGGTTGAACAGAGCTTTCTTTAATGACTTCACTACAGGAGGTCCTCTACACACTGAATACAATCGTCTGGCGGTAAAGTGAAAAGTCATCGTAGTGTGGGATATAATATTCAGTGGGGAAAAAAAAAAAAAAAAAAAAAAAAAAAAGCATCGTTTTTAATCATTCCTAACTTCAATTTCATTACCCTTGAATTCAATTACCTATTTTGCAATCAACCATAAGCATTTATTACCCCTTCAATCCAACGACCTGCCGTATTCTACGATATTCTGGCTACTTATACACGATATGATCCAAACAAAAAATCTTTGGTACTGAAGGTGTTTGTGCAGACTACATATTTCACATTTGTAACTCGAAAGGTCATAAGGAGAGCAAGAATATGAAGTAACCGTAATGAAGGGACTAATAACCACCACCCCACCACAACTAATCTCCCACACTCCAAACCTCTTCAGTTAGTCCCTGTACCACTTCCCTCTTCCCCAGCCTGCTGACAACCCTTCCCCAGTCGCTCCTATCATCATACCCTTCTCCATCCTACACCATCCCATCAACCATCCATAAAACACGTCACTCAATATACCTAAAATACACACCTTCAAATCAAATACACCCTTTCCACACCAATACCATCTCTATACCTACTACAATATAACTACACACCCATATGCACACCCATCCACATTTACACCCAACCACCCACCTGCCCATGAACATTACACTCACACTCATAGATGTCTACATCCAGACCCACACACTCGCCCCTTTCCATCGCCACCAGCACCGGCTGAGCTAAAGCAGAGCTAGAAACATGCCACAACAATATAAACCAACGCCCCCCGGCTCCCTCCTCCTACCGTCTCTACGAACGGAGCTTATATAACACGCCGCATTTTCTTCCACGACTTGAAAGGATTTCTTCCTTACAGAATTCATTTTTCCTAAACCCATAACTAAATGAGAATTTCTGTTATGCCAACATTTAAATTCATCTATTTAGTTACCGAAACTCAGCTATCAAATTTCATTAGCTGTTGACGACTTAACATTACTTAACCGACGGATTAAAAAAAAATCAAGTAACCTGAATGTTTAACTAACCAATTTACTCCAGTGTAATTAAAAGCACTCAATTACTTGTCAGAGGTAGTCCCAGTAAACATGTGGAAGAGATACAAGCAAACAACAATTCGACTCCGTGGACGAAGGTCATATCCTGCAAGTTTCCAATACTTTCCATAATCCGCCCCATTACCTCCAAGGACATAAGTCTCCGAGGGCCGCATTCTCAGGTGACACCTTCAATTTGAGGGCATCTTAATTTTACTCTTGCTACCACTACTCGAGTTTATTCAGCTTATGAGACGTCTTGCAATGGAGTTAAAGACGGATATATCAAACCTCATAAGATTACATCTTGCTGTGACACGGCTGATGAGGGCTATAATCTAACACTTAAGGCTCTAAAAGTTTGGATATCGTACGAAGAGAATATATATCTTCCGATTACACGAAATAATGATGCTTATATACACTTCTTGCCTGCCAGTTAATTTGAATGACGCTTTAAACCTTCCATACGATACGTCATTTACTTTACTCTTGCTACCGCCACATGACTATAAATCTTAGGGGAAAACTCTTGTAGATGGGATTATTGAAGACTTATCTAACTCTACTACTTAGTAAAAATTTCTCCAAAACAAAACTGTCCGGCGTTAGCATCAATGGAGTGTAAGACATCATACTGTTAAATCTTTTGTAAATTACTTAAGCAATCTATGCCAATACCAGCAACCCAAAACAAAAGGAACTGTAAGGTGTAGTATACAAAATATATCGCTAAGAAATGTTCGAACACAGACGAAGATACAAACTCTGAGGAAGGTTACGTATCCTCACACACGAAGCAACAAAATCAAACGACACTCGCTACTTACAGCAACATCCCTCTTTGCAAATATAAGGTTCCTTGGTAAACGTTTCGCCTTCGCCAACTAAAAGAGAATGAACAAATTTACCACCATAGCAACCAAACCGAAACCAATTTACCATTAGCAACCCAAGTCAAATATAGGTAACTAAAAACTAAACCACATCTTTTACCATGGAACCGAAAAGAAACTAAACAACTTCAATGCAACACTCAAGCCCCTGGAATCCTGGCTTCACCCACAGGCCTAACCATTTGTAGTTTTGGTGAGCATTTTTCTTTACGGCTCGATGCAAGTCAAATTTGCTGGATTAAAACATAAGGGGGGGGGGGAGGCTGCAATAGCCTGGTCATGTACCGTTCTAAGCACAATTCATCCATACAACTTGATCGCTTTGTCTAAAAAACTTTCTGAAAAATTGTAAAACAAACCCAATTTTAAAGCAGGAGTGAAATCATCCAAGTCCATAAGTCCCAGATGAAAGGATTAGTTTTGCCGGAGAGACGTACGAATGATTCCTGCAATTTACAGTCCCCGGCAGCAGCTGGGCTCCCAGAACAGCAATTTCCAGCCAGGGAACCCTCGCCACGCACCTGCCCGGCCCCCCTTCCGTGATATGGTGACATGATGGAGCAGTCAGGGGGAGCTAAAGGTCAGGTTCAACTGATTAACCCCTTCACAGCATCACGTTTCTTATTCCATTCATAATGTGATTACCATCACACTTAACTTCGCAGGAGACCTCTCGATATGAAAAGGTGATGAACAACATCCATTTTCCTAACCCACAGTTATATTGTAAAGGAGCAATAAAGGAGTATGTAAGTTTTAATAAAAATTACATTGTTACACGTAGACTTTTCACGAATGAAGTTTGGTGTAGGCAGGCTACGTACAGCCGAGGTATACATGCAAGACATTTCACGGCATCATTTTCCTCTTACTTTCCTCTCCTGGCTAAAATTCCAAAGCAGAGAGGGGCCTGGGAAACCTCTCAGCTCACATGTGATATCAAACATGATGCATCAGTGAAGCAGGTGACAGACGACCCTTAAGTGTGAAGCAGACGCAGTGGAACAGGTGGTGAACTTTTGTCCCAGACTGTACCTCCCGGGGCTCCTGCCACTCCCTGGGAATGAGTCTGGTGGTGACGTGTGAGGTGCTGGGGAGGAAGGCAAAACTGGGCATCACGTTACTGACCCTATTTCTCACCAGGTCACACACATTTAACCATATTTTTATACCGTGGTTTGCTGCTGACCCCTTCCATCCATTTGTTTACTCAGGCAGTACTGTTAACGAAATACAGCAGCACGTTTGGCTTTGTGTGTGTGTGTGTGTGTGTGTGTGTGTGTGTGTGTGTGTGTGTGTGTGTGTGTGTGTGTGTGTTTATGTGCGTGTGTTTATGTGCGTGTGTTTATGTGCGTGTGTGCGGGTGGTCGTGTGCGCCTGATAGTGTCTGTCTAGATAATCAATACAAGACACCGCCGCCACCACCGTCTGCCGTCTGGAAGAGAGAGAGCACCTTAACCTAAAGCCCTTCCCTTTCTACCACACACCTCCCAACCTCACATATAAACCCAGTGACTATAAATGACATAAGGAGTGGCAGAGGCATTTTAGTGGGTGACGGGAATATACACGTGCTTTAGTTGGTGCAGGGCGAGCGACCGACACACCAGACACAACAAACACGGCACTTAAAGGCGCATAACCATTGCCTGGTCCACACACCTCGACACATCCACACACCTTTCCTCATACCTCAACGCACCTCTCTACATTACATCCATGCACCTCTCCTCCTGCCATCTCCACTCATTCATGCATCTCCACTAACAACGACACATCCATATACCCATCACCGACACATCCACGCATCCCCCTCCCCCCCACACACCGCCTTCCAACACACACATACACACAGACACACACACACACACACATCCCACCACATGTACACAAAGAATCAAAATTACCCCCCATCAAACACCATTTTTACTGTATATACGTCTACAAACGGTAAAAGTCTGAACTGATGAGTCTGATGCTTCGACTTTCCTCAGCGTGCTCACCAAAGCGTGGAGGGGAAGACCTTTCTCTTTTTGCCCACCCACCACGCCTCATCCTCTGGCCTGGACGATAGCTGACGGGCCACTTTTCTCCATACAGGGTCAACCAAGGTCAAACCCGGTGAAGTGGACGAGACAACCCATCCTGAACCACACCTCACCAGTTTCTCTGTTCCTGTTGCTTCCCCCCCAAAAAAAAAAAAAAATAATAATAATAATAATGAAAACCGCTTCCTACTTACACCTCCGCTCATTCACCAACATACGCAGGCCATCTCACGCAGTACCGTTACACATCTCGTGCACCTCGCATGGCCACCTATAGAATACATACTCTACACCACATGCTGCACACCCCACCCCTCCACATCAACTCCTCCACGCACCTCCCCCCACCCCACCAACCACATGTACACTCGTCACCGCTCATCCTCCAACCTGCCAGACAGCCGACATGCTACTTCCCTTATACAGAGTCAGCCAAAATGCCCCACGGTAAAGCCCATTGAGGCACGACCAATCCTGACCGACACCACACTCCACACCCGCTACTCCTGCTACTGTCGTAATATTTCATTAACATACACTACCCTAATTTTCTTTCTCACTAATAAACGGGTTTGGAAACACTAAACTTCTACGTTACACCAAAGAATTATTTATTTAAATAGTACAAAGCTAACAGGCTATAATTAGTAGTAATCTAATTCTCGTTCACAGTTGATGAAACATGTAACACTACTGAAGACAAACAACTCGAACTACAATAACTGGAGCAAGGTATCAAAAGTTGACACTACTATGAAATGAAAAACCAATATAGAGGCTAAAGCGATGGGTGTGAGATTTTCTTCAGGGCCTGGGATGACCGGGTTGTGAAGAGAGATTTCCTTGGTAGCAGGAAGAACTGGCATGTGAAGTGGTTTCCATGCTGGGGAGAATGGGAATGAAACTTCCTAAGAGGTAAGGCTTGGAATGTTTAGGTGAAAACTCGACATAAGGTTGGCATGTTGATGTGAACCTTTATGACGGGAAGGACTGGCATTAAGATGGAAAACCTCTTACAGAGAAGGACTGGAATATTTAGTGAAACTTACAGATGATGGGAAACTTCTTACAGACAGGATGGACTGGAATGTTAAGTAGAAAAACTTCTTATTGAAGACTTGCATGTTACGCGGAACTTCCTTAGAAGCAAGGAGACCTGGTATGCGAGGTGAGGATGCCGTGCAGGTAGGAGGGTGAGGGAAGGAGGGGAAGGGGAGATGACCGATCCAACATTCATAAAAGTTACGAAGTAAGGTATGTAAGACAGCTAGTTTTATATATATGTACACTTTAATATTAGCTCTTACACCACACTTCTCACAACCAGACAAGTGAATAATGACAATACGAGCAAAGTTCCTCAGCAATCCGTGGCAAGTGATATTTCAACGCAAAACTCCATCCGACCCTCCATGAACAGGCGTCCAGTTGTGACCAGTGAATGTTTGGGGCACAAGTACAGACAGAAGGGAGCCACACCAACACGCACAGACGGCCAGGTGTCGCCAGGTAGTCCGCTCAACCCTAATGTCACCTAGTCAGGCCATGCAACAATTTACACCAACACCGCAAATTATAAACGCTTAAATTACACGCTCTCTGCAAACAGTGCTAATTAAGGTCAACGAACAAATGCTGTTGTGTAAATATAAATACATTACTTAAGATGCGATATCATGAGCAGGCGTGCAAAGATCCCCACGATCTCCATTTTTAATGACTAAAGACGAGGAAAATTTTCTGTGTAAAGGTCAGATGGTGCATTTTCCTTAAATATGCAGACAGCTAAGGGGAATAAATATGTTTCAACACATTCAATACCTATTGCATGGCTCAACAATGTTATCAAGCCTTAATAATTTGATAAGCACTGGTGGTGACAACTGCTTCCCAGCGTTATGTGAGTAAAGCTGTGATAGGGAGGAAAGACGAAAGAGGCCGTATTCTCGCTGCCTTAAGATGTTTGCTAACTCCCCTTAAGATTTACTGCGCATACTACACATTTCTAATTTCTTGACAAGTATTACCCCCGTCAACGGAGCTGAAGGAGCTTGTGTATTCACCCGTTTGTTTGTCCACAAGATCTCAAAGGTACTGATGATGGATTTCAATGAATTATGGGGTTATGCAAGTCATAGGCCAAGGAAGAGTATATTAAATTTTGATGACCTGACTAGTATGGTGTAGGCGTTAGCGGAGGTATGCGCTCACCAATTGCTGCATTCATGTTTGTCTAATTATGGACATAGTCCACAAAGTAAAATATTAGTGAGCAATTTGTAGAAATAAACTGGCACGAAAAATGTGCTATCAAGTCTGCCTTGATAAAATAAAAAGTTCACGTGCCATATCCGGAAAAACTGGCATAGAAAGAAAGTTGCTGTAGTCCACATTAGTAAAATAATATTAACGCGACTCTTATAGAAATAAACTACTGCGGACTAGGTGCTACATGCTGGGTAAGACTAATAAATAGCGTTAATATTAAGGTATCATTCAATAATACAGAAATATATTGAGGTGTTATATGTGTAATATAAAGATAACATTAACGTGTCACATGCAAAAAGAAACTGGTCAGGGCATGTGCAAGACAGCCTGTTAAACCGACGAGAATACGTCTCAAGGTGGGTGTGGGTCGCGCTACCAAGTAGAGAAGCGCAGTGGGTGACTCATTGGCTGGACCTGAGTTCGTATTTATCAACCATCTTTACTATCTCCCATCACTCAGCACAAAATAAACACGAGTTAGTTGGACATCAATACTAAAAGTCCCAGTAATGTGATGGTTAATTGTGACAGTATTAACTCTCAAGATCCTATGGCTTGCTCAGCTGAATAAAATCACCTGCTCTTAGTTGAAATAAAAATTGTTCTCGCATTCACTTCAGATTGGTTGAGCGTTTTATGAGGGTTATCTGTACGAGTATACGAGTGAAGACCAGCATAAACAATGTTAAACATCAACCTAAGTCCAAGAAGATTTTTAAATTTGGGCCCCAGACCCACCCACCGTCCCCTTGTTCACCCGACTCCCAGCTTTCCCTTGTCTATTGTTAAGCCCTTCACTACACTGGCATTTATTTATCCTATTTATTTATTTATTCATTTATTTGTGATTCGTGTTTTTTTTTTCCATATTTATTCAGACTTGGGAACCTTTACTAAGTGATGGGGGTTCCAAACAACTAACGCTCACTATGAGCCTCTAGCTACGTAGAAAAAGAAAAAAAAACGCAAGGAGTTAAAACTTAACGTTAATAATTAAAAAGGTGTCCTCAGGCTGAAACGAACGAGACCATCTACCTAGATTGCCCATTGTTTTTGTCAGTTTAATCCTTCACAAAACTTATCTAACCTTTAACTACAAGAAAGATGAATACAAATAAATATCTGAAGAAACACGGGACAACATTCTTATGAGTTACCAGTGCACGTAGAATTACTACAGATGAGCCTGGAGTCACAAAAACCTGTACTAACAACCGGAAGTCTCCATACTAGAATCGACATAAGGTCACTAACAGCACAGATTATTTACATATGATAGTACGCTCCTCGTGTAATGTAATGCATCGCATGTAGAATTGAAACACGAGGGATTAGTACCCACAACCACGTGAAGGGATGTTAATACAATGCCATGATACAAGAAAATAATAATTACCGCGCAAAGACTGAAAGAAATAGCCCAACATTAAATAAATACCCTAACTTATGAGAAACAAGGATACATTTGATTATTTGCAACTCCACACTCTTCGTTTTGTGTCAACTAAAGGGTTTTATCGTCGCATCCTGATTGCATTATTCAGCCAAGGGGAAAGGGGGAAGGGCAGACACTGACTCATCGTATATTTCCATTACATGTCAAGCCGCTGACCTCAGAACCTCCGTAACGGATCAATCAGATGTACTGATAACGAAAGAATAAAATAACAACCCTTTCAGAAATCGAAGTGAGATCATTACAGCTGGCAAGTACACGACAGCCTAATCAAGGGCCCAGTTCCGTGCTTTAAATCATAAATCTTAAGGAATATAAAAACAATCGCACCCAAAACTGCACCTTTAAAAGATCCCCTCACTGGCAACCAGCGAGATACATGATGCGGGTAGAGGGAGAGGGATGTAGAAAGGTTAACCCAAGTTCCCTCTGAAAATGGAGAGGGACTAAAAGGGGAGCCAGCTTCTTAAATTACCCATTCTCCCCCCTTTCAACACCATGTTCCAGACATCCGGGAAGCTTTTAACAAGGAAGGGAACCTAAACCACCATTTGACACATGACTGATGGGGGAAATTAAAATGTTTCTCAACAAAACATATGAAATATTTGCCCTTAAACTCCTGTATTACAAGAATGTGCCATCCAAACCTAGCAATACAATGCAGCTTTTGTCTTCGGTTCTTATCTCTCAACATGAAATACAGACAGTAATAAATATTTTCAGCTTTTCTCCGTTTCTGGATTCCACCTTATCCCATCTTTGGGGTGAATATGTCAGGATGATTAAAGGAATAATAATCGCATATTCCAGTTTTATTGTCAATACCCAGAGAAAATTACTGTACCCGCAAAACCTCCAAAGAAAATATACGTAGCCAACATTAGTCAAATTTCTCCCATATTAGCTAACCAGTAACCCAATCAGTTTCAGCAACCGTCAGAAATTTCTTCGGCACAGGAAGAAGAACCTACAGTGAGTGCCAATTCTGTTACAACTTACTCTCTTATGATCAGCTAACTTGCCATGTTTTCAAGCTAATGCCGGACGGTTTCATTAACCTGAAGGTGAGGCACAGAAGTAACAACACTGCAAATCTTATAGTTCCAGTGGTGTTACCCAAAGAAAACAGGAGCCGTGCTCGTGAAACGACCAAAGAAAATGTGATATAGTGATGTGTGGCAGAAGCAGACCGTAGAGTTGCTCGAGGCGTGTCCACCCACTTCCTTACAGCTCGCACCGCCATAAAAGTTTCCCATGAATTTATATACACAGCTCCCACAATCGTATTTATTGTGATCCTTAAACGATGAAAATGCTGTTGTTCTGAGGATGATAATACTAAAACACGAATTGTTAGGTGAGCTTAACAATACGCTAAAACTGTGTTCTGCTGGCATACGTGACAATACACGCAACCAGTATTTATGGCCATGGCAGTAACAGAAGTGTTGTTTAATGTCGGCAAAACGAACACCAAAATTACTGCTGTGATGACGAAACACTGAATACTGATGACAATAAAATAAAAATCAGTAAAAGGATACGTATTTCAACACTCAGATTTACCCGCGACACATGTTTTACAGAACCCCCTTTGTTACCATGACTTGTTACCGCTAAACGGTTTTACTGAGTTTTGGGGAAAAATCTTAGTGATGGGTAGCATTCAAATTCTTTGTTTCACTTCTATTTATAATACCTGCATAAACAACCAAAAAGGTGGGAACAGTATTTTCTGCCCCGGTGAAATAAGCAAATCCACAACACATTTTTCGCGTTCCTTATTACCGGTACTGTTGCTGATACAAAGGGAGGACAGGGAACGTGGAAACACGGTACACTGCCAGTGAACTAATTACTATCAAGTCCTTCAATAAGACATCTTCTAACCACATCCACTTCTGTCTAACCTAACGAAGCGGCCGGGAAAAGCTTATACAGAGACAGTAAAATGAAACTTATCTCTAAGTCCTTCAGCATGAATGGATTTTTAATACATGTTCATTTGTTGTATCGGCCTAAGCTACCACAAAGACGACATAGGGAAGGTGGAAACAGAATGGGTTGCCAAGGTGAGTCACTGGTTCCGGGAGAAGAGCGGGGCGTTGTCGAGGGAAAACCGGTGGGTAATGGAGACGAGTGCTGGGGAACTGGGAGGGAGGACAGCTGTATTCCTGGCGCCGCGCCCTCGCTGTCCCTCTTACACATGTCCACTCCTGACACAAGGACAATATTTCATATCCCACAAATATTATTGAAATTTACTAAACTAATCGCAAAGCACCGGTTTAGCGAACAAATTAGTCAATACACTGATCAACAACTAAGAATGGTTCGATAACATTAAAAAAAAAATAAATAAATAAATAAATAAATAATAAAAAATTAAAAAAATTTAAAAAATCCATAACCATCCTTTACAACTAAACGAAAGGAATCATCACTTAACCCACAACAAAGCTTTCATAACGAACGTGGTCATTTAGACATACTCTTCAATCCAACACCTATGCACACGGTCCATACAGTGACTCGGTAGGTATGCGAGTCAGGTTCTTACTTTCCAACCGCTCCTGCCAATTCTCAAACATTCGCATACCTTACGATGAAACAGAAAGCAATTGTATAGCTCTGCACTGCTAAGGTAATTATCGGTGCAAAGAATGAGAAACTTACATATCGTACGTCAGTCAAATATATATATCGTCGCCTTTTCAAGTTACTTTGACAGCATAATCATGTTTTAACTAATCTAGCATTTCTGCATTTTCAGCAACCATCATTCAATGGTAATTAAGCAGGGGAAAATGTGCATTTCTGGTATTAAATAAAATGCCGAACGGTTTCTGATATGAAAGTTGTTTTTCCAGGGATTTTGGTTAAGGAACAGAGCTGACAGCACTATCAAAGCTGTTTTCGTACGGTGGCTTACGAACGGTGGTGGAATAAGTTCATAACTCAGACGACGGTCAACAACAAAATACTCGCGGTGCAGTGCGTCTCAATCGTCAGAGCGTTAATTAACGTAAATCAAAGCAAGGATCATCCCTCACTAAACTGGCTCCGAATGTAGTTTATCTGATGCTCTGTTAAGTCTATCACCCAGTAATCTGGGTTCGCTTTCATCCAAACGGTGCGCTATCCCAATCCAATCATCAAGTGCTCTTCTGTAACAGTAATCCGTACAGATCCAAACTGGTATAGTCTCGAAGGAGGGGGGGGGAAAAAAAAAAAGTATAAATTCGCTCACGCACACCTAGAAAAAAAGAATCACGTGGCCTACTACTGATTCTAAATGCTACAATCTTAATTCAACCAAACCGATGAGGTAGAGAAGCTTATTAATTCCGTATAAATTTAGTCCAACCAAACAGGTCACGTGGTCTGGCAAAAGATTCGTGTAACACACACATATTATATATATATATATATATATATATATATATATATATATATATATATATATATATATATACACACACACACACACACACAAGACAAAGACTGTAAAAAAAAATAATAATAATTCAAAATAGAAGCTCTCAGTCTAGCCAAACTGATCACGTGCCCTACCCTAACACGAGAATCAGTGTACACTATCTGTCCTACAAAACGCGTCAGGTTGGTTCATCTATTAAGAGTAAATTGTATGAATTCAAATTAGTAAACTATCCCAACCCAACTACGCAAATGACGCGGCCTGGTCTAACAAAATCAGTATAAATTCAGTCTAGTCTACCTTTTCACCTTCCCCATGTCGCCTTTGTGGTAGTTTAGACCGATACAATACATGAACATGTATTAAACATCATTCATGCTGAAGGACACGTTGGAGGTAAATTTCATTTTGACAGCAGTCTCTGTTTAAGCTTTCCCCGCCCGCTTTGTTAGTTTAAACATAGAAATGGATATGGTTAGAAAGTGGTCTTACTGAAGTCTGGTTCTACCATACACATCAAAGTGGTTGGTCTCATAAAAGGAAGTGCGGCTCCTTATCACGCCCACCGTTTCTTATCTCCATGCTTACCACTCATGACCTTTCACAGTGGCTGCGTGACTCCCAGCGCCAAAGACGGTGGTTCAAGGTGTACTAATGACTGGGCGATTTCAGTATGGTCGTACAACAGATTTGTATGCACTGACCCTGAAGACCAGTGACATTTAATTTCGTTCTTGCAATCTCCAAACAATTTGAACAATTTTGCACTGGCAAGCTAGATAAAACCTTCGTTAACCTTATCACTATACTGGTACTCACCCATGCAATGATTTAGTGTGGCAGTAGTTACGAAAGAATGTAAACGACATAAGGTTCTTGGACTGAACATGCTAAATGGCCACAAAATTTCACAACCAAGTAAGCTCGGCATTACGCTTTATGGAAGAAACAAAAAAGTTTGTATTGCTCATATGCAATCAAGGATTGTTTTTATGGAAGTTTGTTAATGGCTGTATAATTCAACTCTTTACACTTAGTTACAGTACAATAAAGATTTCTCAGTCTTCAGGCAAGTCGATTAGGCTACTGTGATACCAATAGTCATACAGGTTAATGTACAGGAGTATGATATAAATTAATGGATGTTTATACACTAATCAGTCAGATCAACACAAACTTTTCCTCCTCTTCAGGCAAGTAAATCATCAGGTTATTATTATTATTCAAGACCTGTTAACTGGATTAATTTCCTGGATCTGTCATTTAAAGACTGGGTGAGGTTGGTAAGCGATCAAATTAAAACATAAACCAAACTTTTTCACAAATTTCGCTGCCATATATGCATTTAGCTTTGTTATTCAGGCTAAATACAGATTATGTAATTCAGAAGAGAAAAATCTGAACATTCCGGAGGTTTAGCATGGTATTGCTGAACCCTCTGTACTGGAGTTTCATTCGGCTGAACTAAGTGGTCCTGTGGTAGCTGATGCATCCAAAGAATGCGAAAAGGATTTATGTATCACCTAATTCACACAATCCAAACCCCAGTCTTATACGTGCACACACTCCGATATCCACAGCCTAGAGGAACAACTTTCACCAGACTCTCCCACTCAGGTCCTCCAGACGGTGCCCCACCTACAATACAGCCTCACCTTCACCGCCTTCGCCTACGCGTCCTTCATAGTTCAATCAGGCTACTCTCTCGTCTCCACCCTCCTCCTCCTCCTTGCCTAGCCTAGACCCCTTCACTTCCCAACAATTACGATGCCTCCACCCTTCCATTGCTCAAAGCCCCCTCCCCTCCCGAATTACTCCCCAGTAATTGTACTCACCTCCCACTACTTAACTCCTTAGGTACGAGTCCCTCTTAACCACTTTCCTACGATACTATCATGCTGTATTTTTGCTTCAGGTTAGCTACCACACTATTGAGTATATTAAGGACCTCAATCAGCGAAGAGGGATAAGGATTTACCTGAACCCTCCATTCGAAAATAATTTTGAGCTAAATAAGTAATCTGAAATCTGGCAGTATTAAAAAAGATAAAGACGTCATCGTAATCAGATGATTAAAGCAAAACGTCACTTGTACGTATTTGTCCAGCACCTCTACTTTCTACTGCCCTCACCCCACCCACAATACTTTATATACCATATGAACAGCACCGCACCCCATAACTGTTCACAAAGACCCATCCCGACTCCCCATTAGTTGCCCCCCCCCCTCCTCCTCCTCTACCTTCCACTGCCCTCACCTCTCCCACCATAAAACATCAATTGCACCCACACTATTACTCACTATCCCCCTCCATTACTACTTCCACTTAACTGACCCTCTCTTCCCAACCTTCCATTCCCTTACCCCTCCCACCACAGACACCCATTCATCTCACCCACCCCCCTCAACTCTCCATTAATTGCCCTTCCCCCTCTAGTGGCCAAATGATCCAAGTGCCTCCCTAGCCGAACAGAGGCCTCAAATGAGCTGTTGGCAAAGGAAGGAGGTCGCAACAACTCGAAGTTGGTGCGTGAGGAGAGGATACAGGAGCTAGGGCGAAGTGATAAACGGTTAAAGATAGTGGAAAAAAAAAAAAGTTCAATATCAGTCATCATTCAAGGGATGTGGGAGATGAAAATTATTCTTGTTTTAACACATTCATTATTCTCAAGCTAAGTTTCACTAATAAATGGGGCACGCAGAAGCCAGAAGCAGTACCAGAAAACATTAAGGCAAAACTATCAATGTTGCGCCTAGAGAAATGGGTCATACGTCACTTTCCCGAAAGTTGTCTTAGATGTTCCCAGTCTAATAAACTGCTGACAGTCACACAATACCTCGCAATTAGCCCGCTCTCTGGGGATTATACTTAAACAAGTTATCGATTTAAACCATTATATACACTAAAACATCATGACACCAATTAAGCCTAATATACATACATAAAAAAAAAAAAAAAAAAAAAATCGCGGTGTAGGCAATATTCTCAATTTAAGACAAATCTAAAACGCCAGGGAAGACAAGAAATTTTTAGATAGTAATCGAATTAACACAATCACTGGCTATTTTTTTTTAAATCCTGGTTTTAATGTAAAAAATTGTAGTTTTCCCTCCCCTTCGCCACTTTAGGTTTAATGCAATGCCCATAGGTATTCTCTCGCCTACCTACTACGTGCCACTAAACCCAATCACTTCAAGACAAACTATCTACACTTCTCAACCGTCCTACTGTATAGAGTATATGGGGAACGTCATTTTTACATTCCTTCCATTTACTACTGTACGCCATCACGATACGACAACCACTTCACCAAGAGGACGCTATGTATTTTTTTCTTTTTAATGCTTCCAAAACTATTAATTTTTCAGAAAGGACCTACTGCAGTGGACCTGATGTCTTATCCTTCCAATTCGAACTGTCCTAAACTGTATACCGGCATATATATATATATATATATATAATCGTCTGGTGATGCAAGAACAAAAAGTACGACTCCATCAAGTGATCGGAAAATCCTTTCACTCCAACGATGTGCTTCTATTTTCAGCTTGGTAGGGTTTTCGAAGGAGAAGGGTACGATAGTCTTCAATAACTCGTTAACTACGACAGATCTTCCCAAGTTTATTAAAATGGTGTGGAAATAAAAACAAAGGAACTATTCCCTCCCGCAATCGCTTATAAGTGTAGTAACGCTTATAGTGGGCCGCAGTATCCATTTCCACGCCCCCTTTTTCCCAGGGGTCTCAAGTCATACTGGGTTGTGGCCAGTTCTTAGGATAAACAACTCTTCACAAAAGTTAAACACCGTCAAAAAAAAAAAACATTACTTTCGCCGGACTATTTGCTATTTCAACAACTAGTTTGTTTTTGAAGAGTCTGGTAGTCGTACTACTTAAAAAGCATAAACAAACGCAACATAAACGCGAGAATGTTAGTGAATTTACTCCATGACCTTATTTCGACCCCCTGCGTGAGGCGCACCCGCCCTCTCACCAAGCCAATCCCCTCCCCACCCCGTCCTACGAAACTCAACACCTATATAAGGATGGAAAGGCTGTTGTTGTTGTGTGTGTGTGTGTGTTTTCCTCCCGTCAACACTCCAGTACCGGTAGATTACCTGTAACTCGTCCTGTGTAAACTCTCCAAGTCTACCACTTACCCCATTCCGTTTCAACCATCACACCTTCCCATGCCAACGCCTTTAACGTAAACCAGTCAACCACCAGCCTGCCCTAATGCAACAATCACTGCCTCTCTCCCTCAACCAGCCTCCCTTGCCGTGGAACAGTGCAACCTAATTTCCATTCAAATGTTTCCTCCGCTTCATCCCTCCTTTTCACTCCCCCCCCCCCCGCCTCCTCTCCCCCCATTTCCTCTAAGCTTTTCGCCCTCACTTCGTCAGGAACGTTCTTTGGAAGGATTTCGAGGAAAAGGAAAGGGGAAAGGCGGAATGTGGCTGGAAGACAAACTAAAGATAATGTGCAAATGAAAGGCGGGGAAGAAGATGCCAGAAGACTTGGGAGGAGGAGGAGGGGGGGAGGGTAGCAAGGAAGAAGTGTATAAATGGAGACTAAAAGACTTTGGGATTGACAGCGATGGGTTGTTGCAGGAGGGGAAGAAGTGGGTAAATGAGGACTCGGGATATGGACGGAAATTGGTTGAAACGAGGTATAACCAGACAACGAAAGTGGAGGAAAAGAACGGAAAATGGAGAGTAGAAGAATGGGAAGGAAGAGGAGAAAGTGAAAAGGAGGGAGGGAGAGTGTAGAGAAGAAAAACGTGAAGGAATAAAGGGGAAACGAGTTAGGAGAAAAGCAGGGATTGAGAGCTGACGGGACTTGAGCAAAATGAAAGTAGAGGGTCAGGGAAGGATGGATAAGATAGGAACCAAGGAATCGATGGTAAATCTGGTAGGTAAAGAGGAGGAAAGTGGGGTAACGAGGGAGGGAGCTAGGGTAACGGGGGATGCTGGAAAGAGTAATGGACTTGAAGAAATGGAGAGAGTAGCAAAGAAGGAAAGCTTCAAGTTTGAGGGAAACAGGAATACAAAAAATAATACATGAGAAATAACAACATGAGCCTCCCATAGTCGATATGTTTTATCGAAGCCTTTTTCTAAGTAAAGGAGAGAGGAACAAATGGTATTTAAGATTAAGCATCCGCCTCCCCCCCCCCTTCCTCTCTCTCACGCAGTTGTAGTACAATGGCTCTTCGTTGTAGCAAGCTTCTTTGCAGCACTCTTTTTATTTAAGAAATCCTTGTAAAATATGTGGTTCCTTGTAACAAGCACTCTCTCTCTCTCTCTCTCTCTCTCTCTCTCTCTCTCTCTCTAAGAGTGTAAGTACATTCTGCTGGGTAGGCACGCACCAACCCCTCTTACACTAATGCTAATTGTTTGCTGTCGTGCCAATCAGCTAAATAGACACGTGGCTCGTTATGTGAGGGACTAAAACAGCAGAGTCTAAAACTAAATTTGCGCCAACGAAAATATACAGCCCACTACAACTTTGCCTAAATTTGTCATCCCCATAATGAATCCTGAAACTCAAAGAAGAAAAGTATTGGGTTAAAGATTTCAGGTCACGAAAAAGTTGCATTAAAAGGACATTGTAGTGAAAGGACTGACTGAATATATTTGCATAAAGCTCATATCAAAACGCTAATTTTAACTTATACAAAAGGATTGACTGAATATATTTGCATAAAGCTCATATCAAAACGCTAATTTTAACTTATACAAAGCGAACCCAAACCAACTACAGCATGCTGTACAAAGTTTAACAAAGATCCACAAACAAAAGATAACTATATGTCAATTATCAGCCCCAGAGTTAGTTAATTATCAAAAACCTTTCAAATAACTAAATTCAGGTCCCAAGTACAGCCCATCATACAAAATTGGACAACCACAAAACTATCAACCTGTCACATACTGGTATCTAACCATACCTGTCCGATTCTATTTTTAACTCTGCCAAAAACTGTCATCTTTCAATATTTAGCTAATGTCGAGCTGTAGCAAGAGATTAACGCAAAAATATTGTGCTTGTCAAAGAACTAAGGAAGAGATGCGGAACCGTCCAGTCATATGACACTGAACCACGTGAAATACGCAACAAAAAGGTCGAAAATCTTCAAGTTAGCCAAATGCTAAAATGCTACCCAGTCCAAACTCCTACATTACACAAAATTCTAATTCCCATATGGCTTCCCTTCGAGACCCCACCGTAAATTCGCCTTATAACCCACTTACCCTGGCGTTTCCTTATGCTAAACGTAAAAGGGGGAGAGGGAGGACGGGGGTAGGGGGGAAGGCTTTGGACTGTGTCCCTAGGCCGGTAGTGAGAGCAGTGAAGGTGGAAGGAAAGGATGAGAGAGAGAGAGGGGGGGGGGAGAAAAGTTCCAACATAAGAAACTAAGTGCTGGTGAAAAAGAAAGAATAAGGCTGTGCAGAAAAGCAAGGAAATATGGAGGCTGCACGAACACAACTGTAGAAAGCCTTTGCACAGGCAAAGGGCGAGGGAAAAGGGGAGAGCATGGAAAACTGAAACAGCAAAGGAAACATGAACAGACAGCAAGGAAACAGGGTGAAGGCCACAAGTAACGAAAAATGGAGGAAAGGCAAGGAAAAGTGGCGAAGTGTGGAAGTAAAAGTGGAGGCCGGGAATCAATACTTCAGGCCAGCAACACCGACAGGCCAACTCGCTTACCTGACAACGAGAAATCTCAAACCTTCTCAGTCCAATACTCCACATGACCTATTCAATACTATAATGTATATTCGATACACACTAGTCCTGTTTCCTCTAGACGATTTTATTTATGGAAAGAACTGGTAGCGACAAAAGGAATCCCGGCTACAACGTAGGCCCTATCTAACCCTGAAGTTCAAATAATACTTCAGTTGAATGAACTTATCACATAATGAAAGAAAAATAAGATCATGGCATACCAGTTCACCCAGATCATTAGGCTGTTACATACGCACACCGCAGACGGCCTAAGTAACCTAAAACTAAAATAAAATAAAAAAAAGTAAGAAAGAAAAACAGACCACCACATTAAAAAAAAAATACAAACAGCTAATGCTACACAAGTTACCCAAACGAAACTACAGCATTAAACAGAGAAATTTAAAAAATCCACAAACTCCTCCCACCTCACCCAAGGTGAAAATTAATGAGCATTAACAAAATACTTCTAACAACCAAATACCAAACAATTCGAGGAAAAAAAAAATAAACCACTATCCCCACCCCATCATGTAAAATAAAATTAAATAAAAACTTTCCATGTCTATCAGAAAAGTGCGCAGCCCGTCACTTTCTGCATGCCTTAATTAGCTTCGATTTCCGCTGGCTCCACAAAGTCACAACCTTCCCTTCCACCCCATCTCCCGTAAAAACAAAAAGGGTCAAACGAACCCTGAAAAAGCAAGAAGCCAATACTTCCCTGTAAACCTTAATTAATTAGCACAGAATACTGCTTGATGCGTAAATTCACACGACCATTCCATAAATAAAGTAAATAAATAATATATAACAAAAATCAAACGGACCAATCAGAAAACAGTATGCGGTGGCAGTGTCTGCAAGCCTTAACTAGCATCGATTCCGCCTCCCTCATTACCGGGTGGGGGAACCAAGCAAGGCGGCGAGAGATAAGAGTGGCCAGGAACATGACAACTGCATTCCGCCGACCCCGTCATGTCCACGCTCGCCACTTTAAGCATTAGTTCACTGGTGACAAGATAGGCCCACTGACAAGACAATGGGCACGTAATGACACTGTTTACATGGTTATACGAGTGCATGGCTAGGTCGGCTACTTTAAGTAACAATTAACTGTTGATATTGGCGCGACCACTGACATGATGTGACATGAAACCAGGTGGTAGCTACGAACACCTGGACAGTGAATTAAGACTACATATGAGCCTACATGTCAGCCACTATAAAAGGTGACACGACAGACGGAACTACAGGACATGACACTAAAAGTACAAGGAACACTTAATCTAAATTACAACACCCATCCATGTCCTGGCTGACACTTAGGCAATCTGACTGATAAGACACTGCGCACATACCGCGACAGTTGGCAAGGGGAACATTAACCTGTAAAGACGCAGAGCTACGAACTTGTGGTCGATAACGACTTCCAGCAATATGCACAAACATGCCTGAGGAGTCACCAAATCAATATACAGGTAAGCATGATAACACTCACGCTCGGTGGCAGCGGCAGCGGCAGTGTCGACTGTTGCAGACATCTTGGATGGAGTTGTAACTGTAAAGAAAAATGTACGAGTCATCAAAAATATAACTCTGGATATCAATACACTTTTGTCCCTGACATACTCTATAAACCAAATTAAAATGATTATGAAAAATCAAATTATTTCACGTGTTTACATTTCCAGGTCACTAAAGCAGGCCCCAGCAAAGCAGGGGTTACACTTCAGGTTCTCTCGCATGCACAATAAGCAGTCAAGTGTTGCAACTGACTCGCCATTTCAGAGTCAACTTCAGTACATGCCAGTATTTGGATCACCCAGTAACGTATAAACGACACGAGACAAGTTAATACTGCCTAACATCTTCACTACGATTCCTTCAGGGGAATTAATTCAGCTTTTTTAACAGCTTTACGACATCGAGGTATGAATACAACCGTCCAGCGATGAAAAGAAAAAATTAACAGGTTAACAATGACAACTGTGGGTAATTAACAAGTGCAAAATAAGCCCGGTACGGTACACAGAGCGACACTACCTGGGTCAAGGATGACGCTGACTGTGAGCGACCTGCAGAAGTCGACCACCTGCACTAAGTGACCCTGGTCCATGACTGGCCGCTTTATGGAGGCTACACCACGTGTTTGGCCTCTTCTGCCAACATGGCCGCACTCTGACACTAACCCAGTGACAAAATGACTGGACCACGGAATGCCCAACCCTTCCTAAATAAACAAAAGGCCAGTCTACCACTTAATACTAAATAAAACGAGGTACCCATTAACTTCTTGCAGATGAAAAACAAGACAATTTTTTTCTGGAACATGGACACC
Organism: Coenobita brevimanus; assembly: GCF_032717465.1. NCBI lineage: Eukaryota > Metazoa > Arthropoda > Malacostraca > Decapoda > Coenobitidae > Coenobita > Coenobita brevimanus. The sequence continues at coordinate 49,027,060 of NC_137003.1, forward strand.
GCTCTACAGCAGATGCGGTGAAGCTGGACAGAGTGTGGGGATGTATAGGAAGGGGGGCTGAGGGGAAGGGGGTGAAAATATCAATATGCCTACACCGTATATCAGATCCTATCGAATGCTAATTTATGAACAAGACGACACAAAATCTCCAAGTAACTCTAAAACCAGTTGGAAGAAGTATGCAAGTCTTAGGATTCTAATAACAAAATTGAGATAGAAAGGGGAACGCTAGTGGAAAGGGGGAACGAGAGGACTATATGGGAGGGAAGCAGTGGAAGGGGGGTTAGGGCCGGAGAGGGAGGAGTGAGGGGGGGGGAGGAAGGAGTGAGGGGAGGGGGAGAAGGAAGGAGTGAGGGGAGGGGGAGAAGGAAGGAGTGAGAGGAGGGGAGGAAGGAAGGAGGAAGGTGGGGTTGCACTGCGGCAGGAAGCGGCTCCGTCAGGTCAGGTGCAGGAGCCGGTGTCCCTTACTGCACGCATCGCTGCTAATTCACTGCCTCGTCTTTCACACAGCCTACAGTCTACACCAACTCAACCACTTAAAAATCATTCATTTCCTGAGCAGATACTATATCGCCATAGGCCCTCTTAATCGCACAAATAATAATAATAATAATAATAATAATAATCCTAAGCGAAGATGTCTTGTGGCAACAGTACAAAACTTCCATTATGACAGATCTTCCCTACACTCACTATAATCGTCTGATAATACCACAAATAAAAGACAATCAGCGTATCTAGGTATAAAACGGGCTGAGGTAAATGAAGCCGATAAACAACCCTTCCTGTCAACTTGCCCCTCTCCCAGAACCCATTTCATCCGTCAATACGTGGCATGGCAACTTCGACACTTTACGCCACAATCGATACCATACCTCACCCACTTCTGCTGCAGTGTCATTTTATCTCCCGTGACCCTCCCTACCCTCTCTCCTTCAGCACTATCACCTTGCAAACCGAGGCTAACATCCAACCACAAACTTTGCTTTTACGTCGTTTACATGTCGGATTACAGTTACGAAATTTAAACTCGGTCGTCTAATGATACTCCGGCTCCTCCCTTCGTCTTCACCAATACCATTATGCTAAAGTTACTTCCAACCGTGATCCTTTGATCTTACATCTTATGTGATCTTAATTTTATATTTTAGTTTCAAGCAATAAATCAACATCTTTTATTTCCATCTGTTGCCGTGTCATGTTTAACTCCCCTACCCCCTCATCTTCACAGTTGCCACCTTTCGGAACTAACAATGACAAACTTTGATACTACTGTGGTTTATAGTCGCGTTTATTTGTATCTCGAAACGAAATTTAACTTGGTCCGTTGTCATTTCAGATTCCCTCTCCTCCACTGCTACCCTGAACGGGATACATTCAACCACAAACTTCCGTTATTGTATTTTAGTAAAAAAAAAAAAAAAAAAAAAAAAAAAAAAAAAAGGTAATCTTCGTTTTAGGGTTACAGACCCATTTTAACTCCACTCTCTTTTACCTTTGACTATGCCACCTTATATACGTTACATCTAATCACTAATCTTGATCACGTTCTGTTTATAGATTCAAGTCCCCAGCCACGAAGTAGAAAACTGGCGGCTGTAGTATTGTATTAGCTTCCCTCCTCTCTCATTACCACTGCTACCGCAAACGTTACATCAAACCACAATGTATGATTTTTTTTTTTTATTAACTGTAATTCATGTTCCAAGCAACGATTAACCTTACATTTACTGGCATACCACTAGTTCCCAACAATGATTAATCTTACATCTATTACAATACCATTTTAGCATCCCCTCCCTCTCTCTCTCTCGGTCACTACTTCCACCTTGAAAATGTTACATCATAAATTTGATACGGCATGTGTACCGGTATAGCTTCAAGCAACGATATCTCACGCCTGCTTAAGTGTTCTTTTAGCTCACCTTACCTTTCTCTCCATCACCTCGTTAATGTTAATACCAAAGACTTGTTCCCGGAGATGTGATAGTTTAAATATTCAATAAAATTTTTGAAAAAAAAATCCTTACGGCAGCCATAAAACACAATATTCCTGTTGCTATGCTCAAATTTCATATTCCCAATCCCACTGGAAATGCAAGTATTTTGTCAGTTATAAAAATTTTGCTATAAAACTAGAAACTAGGATCTTGCAAAATTAACTTCACAGCATAATTCACTTCACCTTCGCCACCAGAACGCACCAATTATCAAATCACCGTTAAAATTATGCGAAAATATGAGTTAAGAGGGTGAGGCTGTTGGAGAGGACTGGGGGTAGTGGGGGGGAGGGGGAATTAAAGGTGACACCACCGGCCGGGCTGGTCATTCACCCTGCCACCCTCGCTCACAGCCACCCCACCACGTAATCAACCCCTCTACCTCGTCCACCCATCCCATTAGACTACGTGGCAACCTTTTAACTACGGGGTCTCCCCTAAATATTGTCCGGCGATAACCAAATGTGCAACAATCATTTTAATGGGCTTAGCAATATCCCTCACTATCTAAGACCACTTTGTTTCATAATTCTGTCCCTCATCAACATTTTTTGACTAACCCCATTACCTCATCCAATCACAGCACCTTGGCCACGTCATAACGCCACGTTACCCTGTCTCCCCCCCTCCCCCAACCTTCTTTCCTCACGATCTGACTGCCCCTAACCCTACATCACTACCCATTTTGTGACCTAACCCCATTCACCCCCAAGAACTCACTGTTCTAACCCCAACATCGCACTGACCCAATCCCATTAACTCACCCCATGATGTCATTCCTATTCCCTACGATCAGACTCTCCTCATCCCTATCCTCAATCTAATCGGACTCATCACGTGCCCTAACCCTATTCCTCACCCCTCCCACGACAGGCCTCGTACACACTAACCCTATGTCACCCAACCAACCCTCCATATCAAGTGACCTCATTCCCATCCATTTTTCTCGTATCACCACAATTCTCTGATCACACTTGACCAACCCATCTCACATGACCTGGTTGGCCGGCGCCACTCTTCACGCCATCACTCGCTCTATCCCATCCGACGCCACTCAATCTGACTCATCAACCAAAAACCTACCTACCCTTACCAACTAGCATATCCACACCAATGCCTGACCTTACCTTTCTCCCTTACTTCACCAGATGCCTCTAACCCGATCATCGGAATCCCTCAGTCCCATCATATGACTTGGCCCCTACCACCCACTACCACCACCTTCCCAAAATACCACAAACTAAACCCATTCCTCGCATCATCCAATCGCCTCTCCTCATCTACTCCAGAGATCTTACCCCATCTCCTAAAAACCATAACGTGGCCTAACAACTACCCTAGTCTGGTTTCCTATCAGTACTAAAACTGTCCTCACCTACCATTCAACCTCCTTACATCATTTGAATCCCTCCATCCATTCAGGATACTAGGCTAAGCCCATCCTTCACTTACTGTACTCCCCCAAATGAACATCAAAGTATAACAAGCCATAGTCATATGCATTTTTTTTTTAAATCAGGTCCTCAAGAAACTGCAGATAAACTAACAGTTCCACAGCTACCTAAGCTACAAACCTGATTTGCCGATTTCACTAAATACCCACGACGAACAGAAACAATGTCATTTTGAAAATCTCCTGTATATGAGTGCTGCTCGTAAACACACCCATTCCTCACTTGCCCTATTTCGTTCCTTCAATACCCAACTGGCGGCATCTCAACCCGCCCTACCGTACCTCACTTTCACATTGTCTCCATCCAGCCCTTTCTCACAATAACTCATCACCTGCCTCGAATCTCCCGTCACACAGTATTTTAAAACATTCCGTCATTATTATTAGGATATAAACATTCCAATGAAGATGCAAACTCCTTTTTTTCCCATTAAACTAACATATCAGTCCTACTAAAATTCTCGTAATATACAAACGCGCAGGCCAATCCATCAACATACTCGTACACCGTACCACATTCAACTGCGCCCAAGACTGAAGAACTAGCTTACCAGATCGTCCTAATGTGGCATACTGTACCAACACCAATGCCTACACTTACCCACTCTGTTAAGTAACTACAAGCGTGGCTGACAACTAAACAAGTAGCTGTCACAAATGTCTACATACCGGTATATCACAGCATTGTGGTTATGCTAGGAAAAGATTTTGCAGTTTAATGCACTAACAGGTTATTACGGCAACGTTAAATGACTACCTGTGTATTCCGCATCGTGGGGGATATTTTTTCTCCATCAATAAACCATTTCACACTAAGTTTGTCTTCATAATTAAAATTATTCATACCAGGTACCCAAAATAGAAAAAAAAATTGCGAATAACTTCCACTCACCACACCCATATATAAAAGAAGTCACTGAAAATATATCCAATAACTATATAGCCTGTATACAGTATGGTTCAATTTCAATTCACCCTCCCAAACAGTACAGCTATCCAAGAACGATAAAATGGCGATTGCAAGAACAAATACAATATTATTGGTTCACGTACCGACTGCATGTTGTAAACACATACTCCTGTATCAGACAGGTACCACATTAACGTTGACTAAATGACTACAAAAATAATGGAAGAAAAACTCACGCACTTCTTACCGAAGAGCTTAATGTGCATAACCTAGAAACCCCGCAAAGTAGTTTTTCATCCCCTGCCGCCAGCGTCAGCACACACAGGCACAGACACCCCAAAGCGACCACGGGGGAAACACGGAAGGCCCCAGGTGTGTGGCCAGGTATCAGGGTGTACGGGTGTAGACTGGAATGATGGGTGGTGGTGGAGGAAGGGGGGGGGGACTAGATAGTCAAGGTAGGGGAGCGGAGATTTCACGAAGCTCCTACCGGTTTGGAGGCATATGAACTTTTAAGTCACGGTCTAGGTTTAACTGTCAGGTTTCTAAGCACCAAAATACCTGCAGCATGTCACCCCAGCTGACACTTTGTCGGTCTGAAGTAATATTCAGCAAGTTCAGTGGACAGATGTAATATAAATGACGGTCATGTAGCTGTGACTTACGATCCTTTATGCTGAGTTTGCCAGACCTGCTGTACAAGTCAATGAGTAACTAAACAAAAGTCTAAACGTAATTTCAAAGTGCCTATTCGGGACGACGAATAGTCCATCTATGAAATTATATTAAATCCTATATCGCAGAAAATGAACCCGGCTACAAAATGTATACGCCATACAAACAAGACCATTACATAACCTACGATTACTTACTGCTTCATCCATATTTCGTTGCCAAGCCAGCGTCTTCAAAACCTGAACCTAACTCTAAACTTCCCTCATTAAGGCCACGCTTCTCTATTACATCGTCTTCCGCTACGTTAGGCTTACCATAACCTAAGTGGCTGACGTTTTAAGTACAATCAACTTTATCACTCATTAACCCTCCCAAAATCACCTCATTTCCCCCCATCCCGTGTCTCTTGGGACTGGGAACAAGCGAAATGAGGTTCCCGCGCCGAGCTCTCCTGGCAACAAAAGGAAAGTTACCCCGGGGACACTGAGAAAAGGTAAACACTAGCTGGAAACTGCTTGCTGAGGGAGAGAAGATGGAGAGGGGGAATGGGGGACTATGAGAAAGCGGAGGAGTACAGTTAAGGGGAGGCTGGGGTAAACGGGAACACCGGGTAGGGGGGCGAGGAAGGTTAAGGGGAACAGGAAAACTACACGGAAGAGCAGTTAAAGGGCGAGGAGGGCAGGAAACAGGGAAGAAAATGGGGAACGAGAAGTGTGGAGAAAACTCTAAGACTGAGGTCATGAGGAGAGGGTAAAATACTGGGGAAATGGTGGGAGACTGGGAGGGAGAGGAAATGAAAAACAAACCATAAGAATGAATAGAAAGCATGGAAACAAAAATAAACAGGTGGTGAGGTGAAGAGGTAAAGAGAAACATGAACAGCAAAGTAGAATGACAGCGTTGATAGTATGGAGAGAAAGTGAGACATATTGCTAAATGTTAAAACTAAAAAAGGTGGATTATGGGGATTTAACCAAGTTGAAAAACAGACAGGGATTTGGAAAAACGGGGCAAAGATTTACGGGAGGGAATGAGTGTGGTCGTGATGAACACGATGGGGAAAAGTGGGAGAAACAACCAAAGAGAAGACAGACGGAGACGGGAGGAGTAAGAATATACAGTACAATGGAGAGGAGGAAAAATGAAGTACAAAGAAAGGGAGACGAAGAGGTGGAATTGGAGGAAAGCACGAGTTTGGAGGGAACAACAATGGGTTTTGTGCGTGAGGGAGTTGGAAATTAAATCAGCTGAGACATCTCCATAGAAACAGATGCCACTGTTACAATGCAGAAAAACTAAAGATGACCAAGTCATTAAATTTCGCATAAACAAAAAGGGAGATGAAATTTTAGGGGAAAATGCAATAGAATACCATAAACAAGTGTTGAGCGTACAAGAACCAAGAAATTAATAAATACAAGTGGTATGAAAAAGTACTCACATCCCTCGGAAAGATTTTAAAATTTTTTACACTAAGCGACACTTACTGGATTACAAAAAAAAAAAAAAAAAAAAAAAAAAAAAAAAATACGAGACGTCCACCATGCGGACAGCGGTCTAGTGGTTGCAAGAAAAAAACATTCTAAGGCAGTTATACCGGTACCTTTTAAAAAAATAATTCATGTAAGTTGGTGCCACCGCAAAAAAAAAAAAAAAAAAAGGGGGGGGAGGGCAAATACGAACGCTAGCCTAGAACAAGGAAAATCCAGGAAGGACAGGGAAAGAAAACAGCTACTACAAGATGTGGAAGACAAGGGACAAGAAAGTACAGTACGAAGTGGAAAAACGCGAACACAAATGAGAAAGGCGTAAACTGGAGACAACCGGAGAAAAATGAGAAACAGCGAGCTGAACAAAGTGTGGGGAGAGCCGTACGAAAAGGAATACACGGAAACTAGGAAGTACACACACACACACACACACACACACAGTCTACAGGATGAACGAGAAACTGAGGAAGACAGAAGCATATGAGAGCAAAAAGACTATGTCGAGCCTATAGGGTAAGAGGAACGAACAAGGGAATAAAGAAAGCACAGGAGCATACTAGAATATGCGAGAGGGCAAAAGGAAGGAGAGTGGCAGCATAACATCATGGAGAAGCCTAGAGGAGCAGTTCAAAACAATGAGAAATCTGAAGGGAGAGCACAGGAGGAAGAACGAGTCTAGGAGAAATGACCGACTTACAGTTGTCCTCTACCATCCCGTCTACGAACCCTTAAACTGAGACAAAAGGCCAGTATGGAGAGCAGAGAGCACCAAGTACACTGTCTAGAGAGGAAGGAGTAGTAGTGAGGAGAACCTGGATAAGCCTAGAAGGAGGGAGGGATGATGGGGGAGCAGCAGCGGTCACAGGGCTCCCTTAGGGCAGTTTGCTGTGGCCGTCTCACCACGCTACCCTCACAACATACCACTAAACCAACTTGTTTATTTTACTTCTAATGATAGTATGATACTATACTACCGACAAACAATAAGCGCCAGGCGACTCTAAATGGAATCAACTATTTCATGAAACTACTTACTCGCCACCCTAATAAATTCTGCAGGTTACTCGATGTAGGATAAAGACTGTAGTTACTACAGTACTGTAAAATTATTAAGTCATTATAAACTGCTGCCTAGACAACTAGGATTGATTTAAGGTGGTACAATGGTAAAAATACTCCGCCTGGCTTGCCCACCCGACCACTGAATATGGTACGTTTCCCTCCCTCTCAGAAAGGACGGACCTAGACCATTAACGGTGGCAATGAAGGCTAAAATCTAACCCCTTCATACCGTCTCAAACGGAACAAGTCTGGAGGTAACTTAAATAAAATATACTTGGGGAATTAATACCTGGATCCTTAACGCTTATGTTAGCTTAGTAATGGTATCACAAAGAAAAATGTGAACCGTAAGGCTTGTAAACAATCATAAGTGCCTATCGACTTCGGAAAACCATATAATTTCTACCCGGTAAACCTTAATATCACACGTGACTAAACTTGATACTTCAAACATTACTTAGGATACTTGGTCTCAAGCAGTAGCGCAAAATTAGATTAGTAACTAAAATGCCATACCATTCCCGCTGGACACAAAGGAGCTGCCATTTGTTATATAACCCATCCCTGACTCTAACAACAATCGAGACAACTGCCAACAATATAGCACTTACAATAAGGGATTATAACCAAACATACAGGCCGACAGAAATGGCTAACAGAAAAAAGGGCACAGGGAGCTACGAACTGGGTAACACTGGGTTTTCAAAACATGGTGCGAATTATCACTCATAACACCTCGACACTTCACCAGGATATTATTTTACGTAACACACACGATGACAAACTCCTGCTTTACTTACTGGAGGTGCGAGAACGTAGAAATGCAGAGACTGGAGCACAAAACCAGACAAAATCAAACTCGTGTGTGAGCACCGTCAGTGCCTGAACAACGCATATATTCCGCCACAAAGCTCTGGCCTGGGCTGTACAAGGAGGCGGCTGATTGGCCCGCCACCACCCACGTGTTATACAAGAAGCACAGTGATTGGTTAGACATGTATTTTATTTTGCTACCGAGGCGCTGATTGGACCATACGAATCTACCGCGCCATGTTTCTTTTAAAGGTTGTGTGGGGTATATATGCAGGAAGAGAAGTTTCTGTGGGTTGAGTATTGTTTCTTATTATTTCGAGATACTATTATTTACTCTCTTTTCTCTCTCTTTTTCGTTAGTAATATTCACTGAAGTTGACTATTTACTCATTACATGCAAAACAACTTACATTTTATGTCTGCGCTCCCAGCTTTCACGTTTTCAAGATATACATGAGGAGATTTTAAAAGACAGGACACCAACGTTGAAAGTGAACGGTGACGGGAACAGACGTTACCTACCCGCATAATATAAGCTGTACACAGAATTTTATCTCAAAGCTGTCTCACTACTTCCTGTCATGGCTCCACATGGCTGAACCTCGTTATTTTCTCCATAATTCATACATATCGTTAACTGCAATGCTCCCTGCGTGCTAGAAATACAACCACATCGCACAGTTTTTCATATGGTGGATGTTGCCATATCAGGATCTCATGAAACGTCGATGACGGAATTTATATCGGTTCCTAACTATTTCCCGCGGTAAACGAGTGTCAGTATCAGTTCATATCGTTTTTTTCTTTTTCTTTCTTTTTTTGTTAATTCTCTATTCACTTTAGTTTAATGGGGGAGTGGTAATTGAATAAAAGGAGCTAAATATATAAACAAGCAATCTTACACACAGCTGAAGCTTAGGAGTGCTTATAAATACGCCTTTAGATTATTATCTCGATTGTCTTGCCATTTGAACGATGTGTAGGAATATTTCAGTATTTCATGATACAATCTTGGAATGTTTATTTATTTTTCTTTACACTAAATGTAGGTGAGTTTCTGCTGCCATGGATTAGGGCCAGTCGTACAATAGTTTTCTCGATGCTTTCTCTTTAACCCGAGTACGTCCTTTCTACAGTACTCTCACATAAAGTGAAGTTATGAAATGGGTTGGATGCAGTCTTCTGGAGCTCCTTCACCACTAGGGGTTCTCCTAAGCAGAGTAAAATCCGTCTATGTAAGTGGGAAAAAATTATAATACGTAAATGTACTGAGGTAAAAATAGGCGAGATAGTAATGTAAGCGTTCTCATAGCAAGCTTATTGAAGCCATTCTTCCCATATGTTCATAACAGTGAAACTATTTACGTATGAATGCTTTATCCTTGCTACAAAAGGCTGTTTCATATGCAGGCCCAGCATTGTTTTTCATGATGACTAGGGTGTATAAACATGTCAAGTTTTTCACATTATGCAAGAGTATAATTATTAAGGCCAGCTACTTTTAACTTACTAGATTCTTTATGTTATTTTTTGTCTCCCTTTGTCTCGTTTATTCTCTCTCTCTCTCTCTCTCTCTCTCTCTCTCTCTCTCTCTCTCTCTCTCTCTCTCTCCATGTAACTACTTGCCGCAACTTGTGCAGATTTGTTAAGAGGGATGTTGAGGCAGCTTTGTGTGTGTGTGTGTGTGTATAGAAGGATCTGCTTTGCACTACACCTTACAATTAAATCTAGCAGAAGTGATTTTTCTTGTTCTTTTTTGTGCTGCTACTTTACACCTAGCAACCGGTCCTAACATATAAGGAAACATAGGGTCATGCTCTATGTGGCTGTGGAGGTTTCAAAACATCTCTAATTTTTGCAACCTACGGTATAACACGAAATGAAAAACGCACAAAAGAATATTGACGCGTAATATGCAGCATAAATAGCAAAGGAAGAGGTGATACGAAGCTTCATGTGCCAACCATGCAGAGTAATGGCCCATTATCAGTGAGGGCCAAAACAGATATTTAAAGGATGGCAGAAGACAGGTAATGCAGGATTACAACAGACTTCAGTAAGTCATCCCATTAAATGTGCTATTTCTTATACTCGCATTCCTGCTATCTCCAAACGATTTTATTCACCTTAGGATAAATTTCTCAATATGGAGGGGTTAGCTGTGGCCTTCATGAACCTCCTCGCTAATAAAAGGATTTCCCAAGCTGAATAAAATCGTCTGAAAACTGGACGAATGAAATGTGAATGTCATCGGACTGAAGGGTTAGGGTATCATGGAAACTTTTACTTTACTATTATAGCAGCGACCTACCCATAAACAGCATAAAATCGTCTGGCAGTAGAAAGTTCATTATAAAAAGACCACTAAGATAAGTCATGGTACTGAAGGGTTTAACTGAGACATCACACGTCTCTCCTGTACCCTGTTCACTTTTTGTTGGAGTAAAATTGTCACCTCTCTACCTGGATTGCTGAGTTTAAACAGCAGATTAGCACAAGTATATGGCGTTAGACACAAAGAAGCGGTATGGAAAGTATGCAGAGCCGTTGTATTGTCTTATTCCGCCACTGAACTGCGAGAAATATAAATTGCAGAAGTGACTTCTCCGTTAAGCAAAAGTCAAAGTGGAAGTGCATTAGGATGACAGGCAGTAAGAATAAGATAAGAAATAATCGTACAGAAGAGGTTAAATTCTGAGAGGTAGGAATGAGAGGTTATAGGTGGTTTTGAGTGTGTGTGTGTGTGTGTGTGTGTGTGTGTGTGTGTGTGTGTGTGTGTGTGTGTGACGTAGTTTCAGTGATATTAGTAAATACCAGATGAAGCTAAATAGGGTTTGAGACGTGTGATGCACTCATTTCTCCTGCTTTGTACCTCTCCCGGTCCTTTGTCGTCTTTGTTGTTCTCTCTCTCTCTCTCTCTCTCTCTCTCTCTCTCTCTCTCTCTCTCTAAATTAAGCCATTTTTACTTGTTCTGCTCCCTTTCTCTTTCCTCCACACTGCCTCTTTGTCTCTCCCTTTTCTTTCCCTTTGTACTTGCTCTCTTCTCTCCTCCCTCACTCCTTCCCACCCTCCGGTTGCTTGAGTGTTCCTGGTACGTGTTTGAGAGAGAGAGAGAGATTACAACTGGTGCATGTGTACAGAATAAGCGTGATAATCTAGTGATAGAAACAGTAAATAAAAATGACAAAAAAATACTAACCATTTACTTTGAAAATTAAATCAACTTATATACTCCCCGCTTTCCATCGTTAATTATTTTGGACACACACACACACACACACACACACACACATTTAAAAGTGAACGTTACAGTGCAGTTACACACACGTCACCCTCTCTCTCTCTCTCTCTCTCTCTTACACACACACACACACACACACACTGCACCTCCCCTCACATAAACACACCCACACAAACCTTCGAATTGTAGATACAGGTTTTTCAAATACTGTATACACAAATTTGAAAATACACACACACACACACACACACACACACACACACACACACACACACACACACACACACACACACACAATCTTTTATTGCCCCATGAGGTGTGTTTGAGCCCCTGATTAGGATACTTCCAAACCTTTTAGGAGGGAATGCCCTGTCGCTCTCACCTGCGCGATATTAGGTGACCAATGAACCCCAACCTACTCTCAGCAGTAAACCCCTATGTGCCACTGCTGGTCTGACCGTCCTAACCCACTAAACCACTGACCGTTCGCTGGGTTATATTATTACCCCTATCGAAGGCTTGCCACGCAGTGTAGTCATAGGAAGTTAGCTCTACATCAAGTGAAGTGATGGTGGGTGCTTCCCTACACTCACATGAACATACATTTGAATTATAGACATCTCTCTCTGAGTCACATGAGGGTAACACTACCGTACATCAGGTGAGTGGATGGTGGGTGCTTCCCTACATACATATGAGCATACAGTATATTTGAATTATAAAGGCATCTCTCTCGGTGTCACATGAAGGTAACGCTACATCAAGTGAGTGGATGGTGGGTGTTTCCCTACACACACATGAACATATATCTGAATTATAAACATTTCTGAGTCACATGAAGGTAACACTACATCAAGTGAGTGGATGGTGGGTGCATCCCTACACTCACATAAACATATTTTTGAATTATAGATACCTCTCTCTCTCTCACACACACACACACACACACACACACACACACACACACAGCTGAGTATGAGTCACAACGTACGTTGGAGAGTTAAATAGCTGGATAGCAAAGAGAGGGGGAGGAGAAGGAGGAAGATGGTGGGGGAGTAGGACGGGAGGAAGAGGAGGTGGTGGAGGAGGGAGAGGAAGTGGAGGAGGATAGAGGGAGAGAAGAGGAGTGGTAGCAGAGAGGGAGGAAGACTAGGTGATGAGAGAGAGAGAGAGAGAGAGAGAGAGAGAGAGAGAGAGAGAGAGAGAGAGAGAGAGAGAATGGGCGGGGGAAAGAAAGGAAACGGTAAGAGATGAGAATGCTGGGAATTCAGAGACAGAGAGAGAAAGAGAGCGAAGTAAGTGGAGAAACAGGTAAAAAGAACAAAGCTGAAAATACACGAGGAAACAAAGCAGAGAGAGAGAGAGAGAGAGAGAGAGAGAGAGCGATGAGGTTAAGGAGTCGGTGAAGGGCACAGGAGTGTAGGACCAGGAAGCAATAGAAATATACCCTATTACACACAGACCACCCTTACCCATAACAGGCAAGGAAGTACTTATTACCACACTAACTGAAGTTTATTTATTTACTGACAAGCGTGTTCACGTCGACTGATTTATTTTTTTCCTTGTGTATATTTATTATTTAAGTGAACAGATGCGAATGAATGTGTTTGAATGGATGAGTAAATGGGGAGTGTGTTGTCCTGTCTCGGCTACCTCCCTTTTCTTGGGGGAAGCAGTCTAGGTATATAGATAGATAGATAGAACAGTTAATTTATTTATTACACCCTGCGAGGTAAGATTTCTGGTTTAATTACCAGTATAGCCTATGTTTCTCACCGACTTCAGTCCTATCGTACCCCCCACACAACTTTCATTGCTTGGTGTCCAGCCGCCCCACACTGACTTTAAGTTGGTACTGTGTTCGTTTATTTACACCTACTGTACTTATTCCATTATATAAAGAGATTGCTGTCACACACACACACACACACACACACACACACACACACACACACATATATATATATATATATATATATATATATATATATATATATATATATATATATAATTTACACTATTTTTTATTTTCTTTCTTTTGTCTACGTAACTGGAGACTACCTACTTCGCTCAGTTAAGTTTCTCATAATTTCAATGAAATCGTCTGGCGCAAGCCAAAAATGCTATATAAAAAACGTTATCGACTTAAAGTCAGTTTTGCAAACCTGCTGGCCATTATATTGTGAAGGCAGGGATGTGGAAGAGTGATGTGTTGAGGTTGTTGCGTTTCCGTCATGTGCCCTCTCTTGCACCAACACTGACCTTATGGCGCCGGAAAAATTTCGCAGCACAGCAGAGGAGGAAGGTCTCCGGTGATGGAGAGGGGGGGGGTGTAGAGGGTTTTGTTGAGTGGTGAAGATGTCGGCAATTACCAACACAAGGCCTGATGCAACGTAAAACACTGTGCGCCTCTACCGGTAATTTGGGTAATGACAGCAATAAATCTATCTATACTATTATATTTCAGTGGGAAGTTAGTAATGATGATGATAATGATGATGAAGGTGATGAAAGAAAACACAGTGCTCGGGTACAGATAATTCTTGCAATATAACCCTAATCTTACGCCAGGGGAGTATTCATTTAATCAATTAAATAACTAAATAATTATTCACTTATTAGTTGCCTGGAAACCTCTTTATCCTTCAACAAAGCAGTGCATAGTACAACTGACAGTATGTAGTTTTTGGCATATCACTCCAAATACTAACAATTTTTTATCCCTACAGTATTATATTGTAATTATTTACATTTTTCTTGCTTCACCTTCACCCTACCCTACCTCACATCTTTCCAGGTCGAAAATGTTTGCCTGCTGGACCCCTCCTGCTGTACGCCCTTGCATCCGGGGCGAGATAGGATTCAGATGGATGCTAATGATGATGGGGATGATGTTGGTGACGATAAGAATAAAGAATGAAAGGATAATACAGTTGGGAAACAGAAAGTGCACATATTTGGGCTACAGAAGTAGTAATAGTATTACTAGTAGTAGCAGTAGTAGTAGTGATGGTGGTGGTTAATTGGTGACACCCACTCATATACGAGTATTACGGTATCCACATCAGAGCTCAAGGAAGGCTTCCAGAAGTATGGTCACAGGAGACTTTGTAATGTCTATAATTATCTATTTTCCATAATACCCTTTATTTACTTTGGTGACTTGTATCTGTTTAACCGAAATTCTGAATCCATAAAACACGGCCCTAAGGTAACACACACACAGAATGACAAGGATAAAGAAATTTTCGGTAGGTCTAATAGCATGAACGATGAAAAGCAGGCAATTCCCAAGAACAACAGAAAATGTCTGCAGCGTGACATGTGCGGCAAAACAACTAATTGCGTGAGTATCTTACTTGGTGTTGCCATTTTGCCGTGCAGTTTTTCTAGCGTCACAGTTTCCGGGAGATGAGAGGAAGGTGGAATGAGGCTCCGCAGAGCACCCAAGTGACTGAAGTCTTGAATGTCTCAACATTTCAAAAAAATATAAGAATATTGCTAGAGGTACTAAAATTTCTAATTGTAGGTAATCAGATAGTAGAATGTCACTAAAACTTGGTCATTATTACCACCACCATCATATCACATTTTTTCTTATCTACGGATGGAGCGCCGTAAGAACACATTTTGCAAGAGTCATTCACTAGCGAATAATATTTTAGTGCATCCATAATAATTTTGAATAGTAATTGCTGAATACACGTGATTAAAAACGCAAATGTAGTAATCAGGATGGATAATGAGTTTCTGAGAGATGGGGAGGTGGGGCTGTAGGAGGAGGAAGGAAAGGGTAATCACGAGAAAAATGACGAGTATGAGTGGCAAAATGAAAACAGCTCTCGATCAGGAAGAAGGGATGAGTCCATGACTGATATGGCAGAACGGAGAGAGAGAGAATTAGCACCAAGACATAATATGGCTATCTGGTACTGTGGGAGTAGAGAGAAAATAATGGCCAGAAGAAACACGGAAATATCAAGAAGAGAGGCAGGACAAGAGCAGAGTACAGAGAGAAAGACTGGAGACAAAAAAGCCCCTTTTAGCCTCTGTTTACAAGCAGGGATTCTGGGGAAGTCTTCTTCCCCCTACCCCCTCCCCAGAGAGAGAGAGAGAGAGAGAAGGAAAAAGTAGAAGAACAGGACAGAACAAAAATCATGAAGTGGTAGAGAAATGAGAAAAGCAGTTGATGGAGGACAACTTGAACGGTCAAGTAGCAGGAGAAACGGAGAACAAAAAGAAGTAAAGAAGTAGGAAACGAGTGGGGAGTGAGTCAGGCAACGCACAGAAAACCAGATTTATTTCAAAACATCAATGACAAGGAAGCTCCAAACACCGAACAAGTATAAAAACCAGACCAAACTAAATGTTACTGTGGACAACGAACGATGATAAACGAGAAATGATGACTACACAGAGACGTCTGCTGCAAACGGTCCAGCAGTCGTATTAGGAGTGCGTGGGCTGGCGGCGATTTCCCTTCCCTAACGTCTCTCTTGCCCTTGTGGGACGCCTGGCCAAGGTGCCGAATCTGCGCATGCGCCTGGGGGACGTGCCACGGCTACTAAGAGGAATATGTTTAAACTCCCTCAGTTCAGTGGTATATTCAGCTTTATTCTTGCTCCTTTAAAACGATTTAATTCAAGTTAAGGTGAGAAGCCATTTTCTACAAATGGTTTCTCCAAAGTAAAAGAAAAAAAAAAATCGTGGAGGTAACAAAAATAAACTTACGAATATACGTCCTCAGATTCAAGGGGTTAATATTTTCGCTCCACTGGGGCATTTGTGTTTTTTTAAGTAGGCTAACACCTGAAGACTTGAAATGAGAGAAATGTTACCAGTCAGAAGCTTAGAGAAGGTGCTCTCTAGAGTGATCCTTTCTTTGTTCCTGACCTACGGGAAATTTAGTAAGGCGAACACTAGAGGCTCTATAGGGTCTCTAGCTAACACCAGAGATTTTGTTCAGTCGAGAGCAAGCCTAGCAGCCAAGCGGTTAAAGAGCACTCTACTCTGACAGCAGCCCAGTCAATTGTGAAAAAGCATAATAAAGGTGCACTACATAAAAAAATAAAAAAAAAAAATTTAAATTGAGTTATCAAAATCAAATGTACTGTATAGGCTACAGAAAGGCCGACAAATAAAATAACACGAGGGTAGCAAATAACCATCTGCTGTAAAGGTTCCGAGAATGAGGGGAAAATGGGCAGGAGAGTTGGAGGAAAGGTGTGGGGAGGAGGTAAGGGAGAATGGAGGGGTGGGCAGGTGGTGGAAGAGAAGAGGTGGAAAAGGTGATTTTTTTTTTTTTTTTTTTGGGGGGGGGGCGCTCACAGAAGGACGTATCAGTAACCCCTTCAGTCCATTATTTATTGCTTGCTACTTACAGACCACATTATGTCAAGTTTAGGGGAGGTGTCTGTTAGTGACGTTGCTAGTAAAGGCTATATCTAACCCCTTCAGTTTGAAAGGTCTTCCTAAATTGAATAAAATCGTCTGAAAGTATCAATAACAAAATAAAGGTCACGGGATTCATGGGTTGAAACTGATAATAAAAAGGTTTGTACAAGCCCCTCAGTTTTTGGCAATAATTTCTGAAGCATGTGATGAGATACAGTATGCCTGACCTTTCTGTATTATTGCTAAGTACGTTGTGTAATTTGACATGCAGGCTGATCACACCTAACAGTCACAGGTATTCCTTAAATGACCGTCATATGAGCTTGTTTACTCCTTGGTACCTAAGCTGCTAATGTAACAATAATGGATACATGATGAAAGCAGTGAATCAATAGAGGCAATGCAGTATAAGGGTGCTGTGTGGGTGTTATCAGTGAAGACAATGGTGGGAGTGTGGAAGTGGAGGGGGAGTGTGTGTGGAGGTGTGGGGTTGGAGTAGGGATGGGGGTGTGGGGAGGTGCATGACGCCGACACCTTATCGATCAGGAGTGATGGGTGGGGATGACGGTTGGGGTGGGGGACAGGACGAAAGTGAGGGAGGGCAGGGTGGGGGTTGGCATAAAGCGAGGGTTGGGGTGGGGAGATGGAGTCATGGGGAGATCTGGGATGGGGAAAGGGGTTTGGGATAGAGCGAGGGTTGCGGTAGGGGGAAGGGGACATGGGGAAGTTTGGGGTAGGAGGGAGGGGCTGGGACTGCATGACGCCGACACCCAACTTTTAATCAAGAAAGAAGGACACACCCACAGTCATGCACTCACCCTCCCTCACTCCCTCCTCCCTTCCCTACCTTCCTTGCTCTCGCCCTCCTTCCTTTCCTCCCTTCCTCGCTCTGTCCCTCCTTCCTTCTTCCCTCCCTCCCTCCCACATGTTTACTTCACACAACATTTCACCCACGCCACGTTTTTCACTTAATTTTTGTCATCTCCACACGATTCTTCTCACCTTTGTATATACTTTTTTTTTTGGGGGGGGACCAGTTAAAAGGATTATATACAGTCTTCATTAACCCCTTTACCACTAAGGACTCTCCTATGTTGAATAAAGCTGTTCAGAAATAGACTCTCCCATGTTGAATAAAGCTGTTCAGAAATAGAAAAAAAAAATAAGCCATTGTTTTGAACCAGTTGACCCTTCCACCATGTGAGAAATGATACCGTCTAGCGATTTTTTTTTTTTTCTATATTCTTTTTAGTACATGTGTGGCTTCCCTTCCTGCCTGTCAGCTTCCCATGCAACATGAGGTGCATGAACACAAAGGGTACATGCATGAAGCTCGATGGGAGTATGCAAACCAACTTAAGAATGTTGGATAATAATTTGTGATTATACCCAAGTAGTCATATTGTTTCTTGTGTTTGGAGTTTTGTATCCATTTTGTGTGTGTGTGTGTGTGTGTGTGTGTGTGTGTGTGTGTGTGTGTGTGTGTACCTTGTATTAGTTTAGTCCTTTGTGTTCTATTTGTCTCGTATTTGAACTCATATATTCATCTTGTCTTTTGTGTTTGAACTCATGTATTCATATTGTGTCTTGTGTGTGAACTCATGTATTTATATTGTTTCTTGTGTTTGAAGTCATGTATTCAGTCTTTTGTGTTTGAACTCACGTGTTCATCATGTTTCTTGCTTGTGAACTCATGTATTCTTTTTGTCTCGTGTTTGAACTCACGCATCCATTTTGTCTTTTGTATTTGGACGCCTGTATTCATCCTGCCTCTAAGAGTTTGGACTCACAGGCATACTCTCTTTACCTTAACCTGACTCAGATTATTGTCCTACTGCAGCTTATTTCACGGATCTCATTGACAGAAGGCAATGCTACGTCTCTACATCCTTCCCATAGCACTTCCTCGTGACCAGCATCAAATTCTAGTTCAAATGTATTGTTACAACGCCGCATTCAAGATGGAGAGAGGCCAATTTTAGAGCAAGTTACCGTAAAAAGAGCATAAATTATTCCGTTCATCCATTATCCGATACTGTGCTGCTCATGAATTCAAGAGAACTCGGGATAAGTTGACAGTACAGATATTTAACCCTCTGACTGCAAATGACCTACTGTGCACATTATTTTGGCTGTCAAACGATTTTACAATACCCATGAAAAAACTAGGACACTAAGATTGTTAATAATTAAGAACTGCTCATTATATCCCAGGTCACGAAAGATATCATTCAAATAATTAATTCGCCACAGCTTGAAGGTTATGACAACTCCATAAACTGTCCTTAATCACACGTAATAAAGGTGACGGCCGGGTAACCCTCGTGGACAGTAAATATTATGCAATCAGTTACATACACCACTCAATCTTATACACTGTTTTATACATCATTCAGATATATACCTTTCCCTGACGATACTCTCAACTCTTGTCTTGTAAAATAAAGATGGTTGTCTGCTTTTATGAACACTAAAAGCAATAGTAATCACGCCACCAGATTTATTTTGTACTCCGTTTCATACAACAGTGTTCATTGCTAATGCCATTTAAGATACCAGAACATTTTTGCTTTCGCTAACCTAGCTCTCTAGTTTTTTCAGGCTCTCGAGTGAAGGTTTACATGATAAAATGAAACTGATTACAGACATTGACTCATTCTAGTTTTGGAGACAGAAGGAAATGGTGTAAAGCAGTACATACCTTAAAGGTTGCGAAGCGCCCATTACTGAAGACGCGTTTTCTCAACTGATAAAACGTCAGGCGCTCGCCAGACTGATATCCTTATATCACTAAACCACCAGACGTCCACGACCACCGTGCGCTAACATTTATAGTTATTTCAGTGGAAGTTTATCAGATCTGGTGCAAGGCGTGCGTCACTGCTTTAAACTGTGTGGAGCAGACAGTAGCCGCGGGTGGGGAGGAGCAGTGATGGTAGAGGAATCTGTTTATATAGTGCATCTTTTTACACAATTTGGCTGCATTAAGGCGATTGACTGAATAACATTGATCCTTAATTTAATTTTATCCCTTATTTTCTTCTTACCTTCCTCTCCCCCCTCCCCCCCCCCCCCGCCACCACCATCCCCAGAGCTACGGGCATCAGAGTCGTGGATGATTTCAGCATGGAAAGATTTTAACTCTCCATCTTGTCCTGCCTTGTTATTGACCAAATCAGGTGCATTAGGGTATGGGGGCCGAAGATGTCATTGCAAACCATCTTAACCAGGTAATGTTGTAGACCGATGGGTTTGGTGATCTTATAACTAGTTAGTACACAAGTATATGTATGTATGTATATTTAGCAGACTACATATACCCTTATTATATGAAAAATAGATCCCATTTCAATACATTCTGGACGCCTGTGCATTAGGGCGATGAAAGCTTGGGAAATGAAGGGGTTTTGACCTTTAGCT